>NW_028156027.1:0-202500 GCF_963993115.1 Abramis brama | reverse complement strand
GTCCTAACGACATGCGACGCGACGGCGCGACACGCGATAAAAAGTATAATTTTCCATGTTAATCAAAGTTTAACCAGCCGCGACACGCGACGATTCTGTTTGAAACGGATCCTATTTTACTGCGACGTCGCGCTGGAACAACAATCTCAAAGTGTGGCAATGATAATATCAGGTACTATTTTTGTGCTTTATTTAATGTTAAAAGCGTGTATAAAGTGACTGAATATCATTTAGTGCTCCCAGCTTTGTAGCTGTAAAAACAACAATGGATAAGTCACATCAGATCTTGAAATTAAACAAATGGAAACAAAAACGTTCAAAATGTGAAGAAAACCCGTGTATTATTTGACAAAGATTGTTTTAGTAACTCAATAGCCTAATCCAAATGAGCACTGTTAATATTCCAAAAGACACAAGCTCTTCCTAAACTGTTTTCAGTCTGTGTTTTTAGTTTTTATGGCACATAAATGGCAGTTTTATTTATTTATTTTGTCCGGACCAATGAATGTGAAAATTGTCAATTTCCTAATCCTAAGGCACTCTTCTTGATAAACTTTCAAGGCACACACTAGTGTGCCATGGCATACTGGTTGAGAAACACTGCCCTAGGCTATAGGTCCCTGGACTTTACTTTGAGAAGTAGCTCACCTACTTTTAGGTTTGTTCTGAGGTTGCTACACATAATTTGTGTATACTCTGTGCTGTGTCTTCTGATCAGATATTAAAGCGAGTTAATACAAACAAATTTGTACTTATTCCCTCACCCAATAAGAATCGATAAGAGAATCGATAAGGAATCGGATCGATAAGCAATATCGATAATGGAATCGGAATCGTTAAATTCTTATCAATTCCCATCCCTAGTTCCACCACATCCCAAAGATGCTCTATTGGGTTGAGATCTGGTGACTGTGGGGGCCATTTTAGTACAGTGAACTCATTGTCATGTTCAAGAAACCAATTTGAAATGATTCAAGCTTTGTTACATGGTGCATTATCCTGCTGGATGTAGCCATCAGAGGATGGGTTCATGGCCAAATTCTGACTCTACCATCTGAATGTCTCAACAGAAATCGAGACTCATCAGACCAGGCAATATTTTTCCAGTCTTCATCTGTCCAATTTTGGTGAGCTCGTGCAAATTGTAGCCTCTTTTTCCTATTTGTAGTGGAGATGAGTGGTACCCGGTGGGGCCTTCTGCTGTTGTAGCCCATCCGCCTCAAGGTTGTGCGTGTTGTGGCTTCACAAATGCTTTGCTGCATACCTCGGTTGTAACGAGTGGTTATTTCAGTCAAAGTTACTCTTCTATCAGCTTGAATCAGTCGGCCCATTCTCCTCTGACCTCTAGCATCAACAAGGCATTTTCGCCCACAGGACTGCCACATACTGGATGTTTTTCCCTTTTCACACCATTCTTTGTAAACCCTAGAAATGGTTGTGCGTGAAAATCCCAGTAACTGAGCAGATTGTGAAATACTCAGACCGGCCCGTCTGGCACCAACAACCATGCCACGCTCAAAATTGCTCAAAGGGGGGGTGAAATGCTAATTTTCACTCAATCTCCTGTTAATCTTGAGTACCTATAGAGTAGTATTGCATCCTTCATATCTCCAAAAAGTCTTTAGTTTTATTATATTTATAAAAGAAAGATAGGCTGTACCGAGTCTTTCCGGACAAAAACGAGAAGAAAAATTAGATATGCGATAACTCATTAAATAATGCGATATTCAATATGCGATACGATACAATAATGCTTAAAGTGTGTCAAATTAACTTAAAGGGATACTCTACCGTTTTTCATATTAAACTGCGCTTTTCTATGTGGGTTAAAAAGGATAACTATAATGTATGGCGTAATAGCACTTTTGGGAGTACTTCGACTGGCGCAGTAAAAAGTCACGCCTGACTCCTCTTCCTCTCACTTCTGTCAATAGTGGGAAGAGGATCAGGCGTGACTTTTTACTGCGCCAGTCGAAGTACTCCCAAAAGTGCTATTACGCCATAGATTATAGTTATCCTTTTTAACCTGCTTAGAAAAGCGCCACGTTTTATTTTGTGTCACCATACTTGGTCGTATAACTACTCGTGTAACTGTTTTTAAATAGGGAAAACGCTTATGTGTTTGGTCACTTCTAAATTCATTGCTGTCAGATACCATTGAATATACTGGGGTAAGCTAAGTGCTTTCAAAGTGTCACCGCGCGCTAGAGCGATTAAGTGCACGCACTGAGATGAGAGAGGTATGTATCAACTCATCTTAGATAAGTGAATAACATAGTTTAATATGAAAAAACGGTAGAGTATTTCTTTAAATTATCTTTAAAATGATATAACCTACACATACGTGTTTCACATTCTTTTTGTGATAAGAAAATATCCCTACAACTTCTGACAGTGAACATCAGTGTTTTACTGTAGCATAAGAAGAGTTATTTTAACATCATGGGGTTTAGGGGTTCAGGTTATCCTACATTAGGTTTATTTAACAACAGAAACTGATTAATCAAATGTAAAAATAAACACTG
The DNA here is from genome assembly GCF_963993115.1 of Abramis brama. Taxonomy (NCBI): domain Eukaryota; kingdom Metazoa; phylum Chordata; class Actinopteri; order Cypriniformes; family Leuciscidae; genus Abramis; species Abramis brama. The sequence continues at coordinate 199,975 of NW_028156027.1, read as the reverse complement.
CTTAGTTTTCACTGCATGAATTAAATATAGGCTACTGATTATTATTAAAGTTACAAAAGTTAGCCTATTCAGGCAAAAGCAGTGAGTGATTTTCTTTGTCTTTTGTTCATGACCCCAGTTATTGCAAGCCGTTGCTATATGCAATTATGCATATTGTAATATATACATTTGCAGTATTTCGATATTGTGCAGCCCTAATATTTAAGCCAATCACAAGTTTTATTCTTCAAAATGTATCACTAAGTATATAGCCATATGAATAATATACTTTTCATTAGGCTATATTAATGTCCAAATATTGCTTACCAGATAATGTGATTTATAGGCTGAAAAACTGAATTAATTTCAAATATGAAGACTTAGGATTTGAACAGAAATATTTGACAGGCCTTCCCGTTTTGGGACACATTATTGATATAGACAAGGTCTGAACGATATCTGAGTGCACAGGCACCTGCCTTATAAATGTATTTCATTGACAAGATGTCTTGGGCCAAGACATAACGTTAGCAATACATTAGAGTTGGGGTACTCGAACTCGGACTCGAGTCCGGACTCGAGTCCAATTTTGAATGAACTCGGACTTGTCACGCACTCGGGTGAATTTGTACTCGGACATTTTAGACTCGGAAAATTTGCCGAGTACAGTCGAGTCCGGGCACTGGAGGACACAATATTTTATTATTCAAAAACGAAACGAAGCTAACGTTAGTGTTGTTTCAGCGTTGAGCATTGTAGCCAATCACAGACATGTATATTACGCGCATGAACGCAGTGGCAAATCAGAGGCGTTTTAGTCACCATGCGGAGAATTCACTCAAAATGTTCAGAATCAGCGCAAGCTTTATCCTTTCGCAAAAATCTCCTTATAAACAACAAAGTCTAGACGCGATGTAAATAAGAGATTCACTGCAGTGCGGACAACTTCAGTGTTTATGATGAGAGTTTCAGTGAGAGTGCAGAACGCGGTAAGTAGCCTAACGTTAAGTGATGGCTTAAAGGGAGCGCTATTGACGATCTAAATAATAGTTTTGTTTTTCATGCTTCTAGAGGACCAGTGGTTACATTCACACTGTAAAGTTTGAGGAGTGATAACAGCATTTAAATGTGCGAGTGAACCCGCTAAATTATAATCCTGTGAGTCATGAAATTGCGATGATTTGACATAGTAACCATAGCAACATGAGAACGTGATAACCATTGCAACATTTTGGGGTCTAATAATGTTATGATTTTTGTTACATTATACTTTAGTAATAAGTTTACATACACCTTGCAGAACCTCTAAAATGTTTTTTTTTTTTTTTTTTAATAATACGGATCATAACTTTTTTTTTTACTGCCCTGAAAAAGCTTTTTCACATTACAGATGTTTAAGTAGCCTAGGCTATAGCCTAGTCCACAAGACAAAATACAACAACAAATTACAAGACAAATTACATAAGCTTGATTTTTAATACTGTGTGTCATTGCCTGAATGATCCACAACTGTTTTGTTTTTTGTTTTTTTTTGTTTTTTGTAATGGTTGTTCATGAATCCCTTTGTCCCGAACAGTTAAACTGCCCAATGGTCTTCAGAAAAATCCTCCAGCTCCTGCACATTCTTTGCTTTTCCAGCATCTTCTGCATATTTGACTCTTTACTAGCAGTGATTGTATGATTTTGAGATCCATCTTTTCACACTGGGATTCATACACAACTACTGGTATTACAAACACTGAAAACATTCAGTGATGCTCAAGAAGGACACATCCATTCAGAGCCAGGGCGTGTAAATTGGTGTAAATTGTTCATATTTTGTTTAAAAATTCATTAATTAATTTAATACTGCCCTTCAGAGGCTAAATACGATATTAACATAAAAGAAAATAAGAAAAATGTACATATCACTATCTTCTTGATCAAACGTTTACCCCTGGCTCTTAATGCATCGTGTTGCATATTCTTGAGCATTACCTTGCAGATTCTGAATAATGTGACCAATCATAAAGCAGATATCCACCATTTTTGTCTGACAAACAAACCAAATCAAAACTAAAAGGTGTGTATTGACATCTTTTTGCATTTCTAATGTTCATTCATGTTTAAATCGTGCTATAACTAAAATAGATGATCAGTTCACATGCTTGAACTAAGGCGCTATACAGTAAAGCGCCACAAAATGGTATTTATTGTTTGAATTTCACAAAATTTTGAGACTTTATTTTATACCAAAAGGACCCTGCTCTGTCTTGTCTGTTGCCGCATTGTCAGTATCCTCTTTGCGCCGCAATAAATTTTTCACTGTGTGAGAACACGGTGTGGATTGAGAGCAGAATGGCTTGTCAGACGTAGCAACAGTAACTAAGAGGGGCGGGTCTTTGTGAAAGGTCAATTTCAAATCATTGAAATCTTTGTGGACTCGGCCGGACTCGACTCGGACTCGGATGTTAAGGACTCGGACTTGATTGGTAAGGACTTGGACTTGACTCGGACTCGACAAAGGTGGACTCGGACCCAACACTACAATACATTTACTGGAATAGAGCTGTGTAAATATTGCATAGGGCCATCCTAAACCTTACAGTAACAGTATACTACTTTTGACACTGACTGATTTCAGTTCAGCAATCAACGACTGTTGTTATGCACTGGGCTAACGTTTGCAGGTTAATTTGCACGTTACAGTTCTGTAATTTTGGCAATGTTCACTGCATATTCCACAAATGAACATAACGGACATGAAATACTTACATTACATTATCACACCAAGTACTCTCAGTCACTAATGGCCCTTTCAGATAAGACGCGGACCACGCTGCGCTATGAAATGAAACCGATATATTTCAATGACTTGCGCCGCGCGACTCGGACCAAAGCAGAGCTCAACGAGCTTGCGCGCACGCCGCGGTCAAAGTTTAAAATAGTTCAACTGTTGCCGCTGCGTGGCCAATAAAAACGGTGCATCTAAACAACCGCGGAAATCAAAAATGAAAACTCCGCCTACTTTTGGTCTGGCCAGCGTAACGCAAATCAATCTGTATCTGATTCTGAAGGGCTACATTTTTTTCTCCATTTAATAAAGAACTATTTCGTCAGAAAGATATTTCTTGTGAAAGAAATACAGTTACAAATTCAAGCATTTTCAAGCATTTTATCCAAAATTCAAGCACTTTTCAAACCTTGAAAACACAACATCAAAATTCAAGCACTTTCAAGGATTTCAAGCACCCATACGAACCCTGCTCTCTGGTCTACGGATGCGCGCGCGCCCGTGGTCTTCCGGCAGAAGTGCCCTTTAGGACCCATATAAGGAAATTCCGCCCCAACTGACGTTACACAGACCCATACTCAAAAAAAACTTTCCGAAACTTGTGACAAACCGGAAGGACAATTTTTGGCACAGAAATACTCCTTCAAACGTACAATTTAATTTTTGAAACTTTGTCCATGTTTAGCATGGGAATCCAACTCTTTAACAGTGTAAAAAACTCAGTATGCATGAAATAGCATTTCACCCCCCCTTTAAATCACCTTTCTTTCCCATTCTGACATTCAGTTTGGAGTTCAGGAGATTGTCTTGACCAGGACCACACCCCTAAATGCATTGAAGCAACTGCCATGTGATTGGTTGATTAGATAATTGCATTAATGAGAAATTGAACAGGTGTTCCTAATAATCCTTTAGGTGAGTGTATAACCTGTGAATAAACGACTGTAGAACTGGATCAGAGCTTATACAATACACCACTGTTTTCAACATTTCAGATTAATAGTAAAGTTATGAAAAATGTTATATAGGATTTAATGTTATAAGCAGATTCTCAATTTAGAGGTCATTCTCTCAAATAAATTCAATGGGTTGCTTTTTAAACACTACTGAAGGTGTTGGCATTTCAGTACAATTAATACTTATATTCATTAAGGACACATTAAATCGATCAAAAGTGACAGTAAAGACATTTATAATGTTAGAAAAAATTCTGTTTCAGATAAATGCTGTTCCTTTGAACTTTCTATTAATCAAAGAATCCTGGAAAAATAATTGTACATTACTGATTTCAATATTAATAATAATCATAAATGTTCCTTGATCATCAAATCATCATATTAGAGTGATTTCTGGAGGATCATGTGACACTGAAGACTGGAGTAATGATGCTGAACATTCAGCTTTGATCACAGGAATAAATTACACTACTGTATATTCACATAGAAAATGATGATTTACATTATAATAATATTTCATGGTTAATACTGTATTTTGATCAAATAAATGCAGCCTTGATGAGCAGAAGAGACTTTTTCAAACACATTCAAATAAAATTTTAGTGCTCTAAAAGATATAGTTAAAATATATCTTGGGTGTTTTCTTTCCACTAGTCTGAAAAACACTTTCTGAAAAGCCCAACATCTCAGAGTTGTCAGATGACCTTACACTGTCCTTCATAAGACCCTGTTGATAGGAGGCCTCATTGAGTGTGTGTGTGTGTTCTCAGGGAGTGTGTGTCAGATACGGTGGGTCTGCTGGGCGAGGTGAGCCGGCATCAAGCGTGTGTGTGTCTGCGCTCTGCGCCTCTTCTGCAGGATCTGCAGGAATGGAGTCAGTGGGAGCTGGTGTTTCAGCCCAACCTCGGCCCGATAAAGGACTTCATCGACAAGCACTGTGGTGGGTCGGCTCCCACACGCATGCTGCTGCTTCTTGTGTCATTTTATGCTTATTTTGATCATTCATATGTGACCCTGGACCACAAAGCCAGTCACATGGGTAAATTTGTTTTAAATTGAGATGTATACATAATCTGAAAGCTGATAATAAATAAGTTTTCCACTGATGTATGGTTTGTTAGGACAATATTTGGCTGAGATACAACTATTGGAAATCTGGAATCTGAGAGTGCAAAAAAATCGAAACATTGAGAAAATCGCCTTTAAAGTTGTGCATACATGTTTTCTATTGTGCTGCATTCACTCACAAATATAAATGTTTTATATATTTACGGTAGGAAATTTACTAAATATCTTCATGGATCATGATCTTTACTTAATATCCTCATGACTTTTGGCATAGAAGAAAAAACATTAATTTTGACCCATAACATGTATTGTTGGCTATTGCCACAGATATACCCGTGCGACTTGAGACTGGTTCTGTGGTCCAGGGTCACAGAGTTCAATCATATTGTATATTTCAGTGTGCATCGTGCTCAATGCAATCACAAAGTGTCTTTACAAATACAAATATGTACAATTCTAAATATAAATTGTACTCCAGATTTGTTAGATTGTTTCAAAGGATTTTTTTTCCCCTTTAAAAAAAGAAAGAAAAGAAAGGAAAAGTTAAATAAAACATTTTTTTTTTTTATTAATAAGGGTTAAAAATAATGAAAAATAAAATAAAATAAAATAAAAAGGTAACTGTGTACATCCAGGGAGAGAACGTGTATAAGCAAGCTTCTTATTCTTGCTCAATGCAATCACAAATACAAAAATGTACAATTACCGAATTTGTTTTAAATATAAATTGTACTCCAGATTTGTTAAATTGTTTCAAAGTATAAAAAAATAAAATAAGGAAAAATTAAATAAATAAAAATTAATAAGGATAAATAAAAAAGTTAACGTCTCGGTTACGTATGTAACCCTCGTTCCGTTGCGTCGGATGACGATGAATGGGGTTTCGCTTAGAAAGCCTATCATCTTCGAGTATTTAAAACGAGCCAATGGCAATGAAATGCCATGGGTCTGCGGAATTTGCATAGCGTAACTCCGCCCCACCCTGGGGGTATATAAGGAAGTACGCTGGCAACATGCAGATATGTCTTCACTGAGGAGCCGAGACTGAACTCAGGCGTTCTAGCGGTACAGCGGAAGTGGCAGGGAGACGTAACGTCTCCGGTCCCTACTCAGGGAACGAGGATTACATACGTAACCGAGACGTTCCCTTTCGTAGTCACTCCGAGTTACGGAGTGCCAAGGCTGGGTCTGCCTCCTCCAAGGGCAGCGCTTGCAGGTTCACTACCTGGTCTCGAAAGGGAGTGGTAGGAACCTTGGGCACATATCCAGGCCGGGGTCTCAGGATCATGTGAGAGTTAGCCGGCCCAAACTCCAGGCACGCTTCGTTAACCGAAAATGCCTGCAGGTCCCCTACCCTCTTGATGGAGGCCAATGCAACCAGGAGCGCTGTCTTCATTGACAGGAACTTAAGCTCCACTGATTGCAGAGGCTCAAAGGGAGCACTCTGCAGGGCAGTTAGAACCACTGAGAGGTCCCAAGAGGGTACGAGAGGAGCGCGAGGAGGATTCAGTCTCCTCGCTCCTCTCAGGAACCTTATGATCAGGTCGTGCTTTCCAACGGACTTACCTTCAACTGCATCATGATGTGTGGCAATGGCGGCAACATACACTTTCAGGGTGGAGGGAGACAGCCTTCGCTCCAACCCTTCTTGCAGGAAGGAAAGCACGACACTGATCGGGCATTTCGTGGGGTCTTGTTGTTTTGAAGAACACTAGTTGACGAAGAGGTTCCACTTCAACGCATAGGCATGTCTCGTGGACGATGCTCTAGCGGAAGTGATGGTAAACGCCAGGCAAAGCAGCGTACCTGAGACAGGCTGCTCAGAGATGGCATCTAGTTCTTTTCAGGAGACGGTAGCAGGGCCGCTCCTTCAGGGTCGGTGGAGAATCCTTGGTTTCCCGAATCCCGCTGCCCGTCCAACGACAGGAAGGGAAGGGAATAAAACAGCTTGCAGTGGGACGAGTTGTGGGAGGCAAACAGATCTACCTGTGCGACCCCGAACTGATCCCAAATCAGCTGAACCGACTGGGGATGGAGTCTCCATCGGCTCGCCGGCCGCCCGGTTCAGGTCTCCCGGGATATAAATGGCTCGAAGCGACCTCAGGTGGCGGGCGAGTTGCGACATACGGCGGGAGCGCAGACCACCTTGTCGGTTGATGTACGCTACTGTCGCGGTATTGTCTGATCCGACTAGTACGTGCTGACCCCTGAGCAAAACACAGAAGCGGTGCAGGGCGAGACGTACAGCCAGCAACTCGAGGCAATTGACATGCCAAAGGCGCTAGGGTCTTGTCCAGGAGCCCGTGGCAGCATGTCCATTGCACATGGCGCCTGATACAACAACATGCCTGGAAACTCGTTCTAAGGGCACTCCGGCCCGAAGAAAACTGAGGTTCGTCCACGGGGTGAAGGTCTGACGGCAGGTCGGAGTCACTGGGACTCGGAGCATGCCGTTTTGCAATGCCCACCTCGGGACACGATCGCGAAGCCAAAGCTGAAGCGGTCTCATATGAAGCAATCCGAGCGGCGTTACTGTGGCTGCGGATGCCATATGCCCCAGGAGCCTTTGAAATAGTTGGGACTATAGTGGGACCGTACTCTTGCCCTCGAACTGACGAAGGCAAGTCAGCAGAGACTGCGCACGCTCGCTCGTAAGCTGCGCACACATGGCGACCGAGTCGATTTCCATACCGAGAAAATTACATCACCATTACCAAGAGAACAGAAACAACAATAAAAAAATAACACAAACACAACATTATATACATATATCTGTGTGTGTATGTGTGTGTGTGTGTGTGTGCGTCTATCTTTCCAGCCGTATGTACATGTCCATTTATAAGTGCATCTGCACAGTGACATAATCAGTGATCACAGATTTGGTTTTGTTTCAGCCAGTGTTTCACCTTTTCTTTAAATGGTTTCAGATTGGTTTGTGTTTTTATTTCTGTTGGTAGGGCATTCCAAAAATGTATCCCTTTTACAGAGAAAGATGACTGAACGAAACTGGTTTTGCGCTGTGCCACCCTGCAGTTGCCATTTGCTGATCCCCTAGTGGTGATTCTATTAGTATTTGTTTTTGTCACATATGGACAAAGTACAGCTGGTGCGAGATTATTCACACATTTAAAATCAATTTGATGAAAGAGAACTTAATAAAACTATCATAACTAATGGGTTTAACAGTTGACTGTGAAGCCTGGCTCCATACAGTAACACAATAAGAAAGATGGGAAAATATCATGGCATGCATAAACAGCTGAGCTTTTTTGAGGGGTATGTAATGTCTAATCATTCTAAAACAGTTAAAATTAGTCTTTACAGTTTTGCATAGTTTTTTAACATGTTTATCAAATTTAAGTTCGGGGTCCAAAATTACACATAGGAATTTAAAATCATTGACTTCCTCTATTTCCCCTTGATTTATTCTAATTATAAGCTTTTCTTTTGCTTTCCTTCTCATTGAAAAACACATTGACAAAGTCTTTTTCAAATTCAGAGTTAAGTGAGTGACTCCCTTCATTTCGCTAGTTAATATATCTGCTGCTACACAAGGGGTTTTAGCTGATACACAAATAATTGTGTCATCAGCATACATCTGACATTCAGCTTTTTTACAACATGATGGTAAGTCGTTTATGTATAAGCTGAAGAGCAGAGCTCCCAAAATCGAGCCTTCTGGAATTCCCATTGTAGATTGTCGGGGGGTTGAATATTCTGCATTGATTTTTACACACTGCTCTCTTGATAAGAGATATGATGCAAACCTGCCAGTTGCTTGCTCAGAAAAATTAAAAGTACTTAGTTTGTTTAAAAGCACTTCATGATTCACAGTATCAAAAGCCTGTTTAAGATCTATGAACACTGCTCCAACTACATTACCCTTATCTAATGAAGACTTGATGTTTTCAGAAAGGTAGCAGTTGGCCATTTCAGTTGAATACCCTGGTCTAAATGCAAATTGTTTAGGATAAATAAGTAAATTATTTTCAAGGTGGTCAACCAGTTGTTCTGCAACAATTTTTCCAGAATCTTTGAGAGAACTGGTAAGATAGAGATTGGTCTATAATTGCTTACTTGATCTGGTGCACCAGCCTTCAAAATTGGCGTTATGACTGATGTTTTCCAGGTTTGTGGAAATTTACCAACTCTAATGGAGAGGTTTATCATATGTGTTATTGGTTTAATCAGAGTGGAGTTGTGTGTTTTAATTGCTAATCACTCCATTTACTTCCAACTCCGTTATTATTTTCGTTGGCTGGGCTTACGTTTAGTAACACTGTTAAGGTGTTTCCAAAGAGAAATACTATCAGTTGTGTAAAGTATGTGGTTTTTGCCAAGCGCAATTCCCTAACAACCCGATTTCTTAATCCCTTAAAAATAAGGAGGTCCGTAATTGATTTAGTGAACAGTGAATTTTTCAATGCAAGATCCCTTTTTTCATTAACTGCCGAATATCATTATTCAACCAGGGTAAAGAGCTTCTTTTTTGTGTACACTTAACAGTTTTTGTATATTTCTTAAGTCCTGTGAGTGTTTTCATCATAATATTACAACTATTATCTACATCCTTAGTTTGTAAAACGTCATTCCAATCAATATTATTTAATTTGTTATCAAAGTGTTGCTTTTGATTTTTGGGAATGACTACATTCCCTAGTTTAGGCCTATTGAAGAATAACAAATTTTAGGAATCTATTTCAAATATGCTTCCGTACATAACATCATGGTAAAGAATATTATATTTAGATTTTAAGGTTAAGATCTCAGCAAATTTGCAATTCCTGTTCTCTCGTTATTGTCTTTAACCCTCTGGGGTCTGAGCTGTTTTCTGGGCCCTGGAGGTGTTCTGACATGCTCTGACATTTGTGCTTATTTCTGTTACTTGTGACATTTTCATGGCTAAAGTCTGATTACACTGTATTCAGCACAAACTTTGCTACAATAATATATCAGCAGCATGTATGTAAAAGTTTCTAGTTTTGAGATAATGACATTTATGCGTGGTTTGTGAAAATACAAAAAAAAATTGTCACAAGACTTTTGAAAATTGTATCACGTAGCCTAGAATATTTGCTCCAAAACTATGTGAAAATCGCCCTGACTGCTCATTCAGATAAAACAATATATTGATTTAAAATTTGTACGATGTGTTTTGTGTGAGAAAGCTTTATGCAGGAGGTGTGATCACGTCATTAATATGTATTTTCACACCTGAGAAAGACAAAGACCCTCCCCTAACGGCCCTATTAGGAGCTATCAGGCCCTATCATTCTGAGCAACCTTGCACAAAGAATGAGGAGATTTAAAAAAGAAGGGCTTTTAGATTGTTTGGATTTACAACACAACATAATCCAAAGATACACAACAAATGACAAAAAAGCACTTATTGAAAACAATGATCCAAAGACAGAGACCTTTGTGCCATTCCTAAAAACATTGTACATACCTTTCATTTCCAAGGTGTTTGATTTTCACTTTACCGTGTTCATGTACAGAGACTCATGTGATTGTTGAAGTCAGCAGGACTCAGTGGCATCTGGGCCCTGAAAAAAAAAAGTGAACATACTGATATCAAGAGAAAGGCCTGCACGATTTTGGGAATAAATTTTAGATTTTTCTGGTTAAAATTGCTTTTTAAAATTCACAGAATACACACACACACACACACACACACAAATGTTTCCAACAATATATAATATAATGAACACCAGGTTTGTTGTGCCTTGTAGGCATAAGCTATGCGCAGTGCTGGATAAAATAACAATAACCTTATAGCAGTATAAATCTTCCAAAAGATTTCAGTAACAACTAAGCTAGAGAAAAATATATTGATTATCATGTTACTTCAAATGTTTCCATTCGTTATGATGATATGAAATGAGATAATAGTAAAAACATGAAGCCGTTTGCTTTTCAAACGCGATTGCGCTGCAAAATATGATACATTCAAACACGATCGCGCTGCAAAATATGATACATTCAAACGCGATCGCGCTCAAATATAAAACATTATGGTTACCATATACATATCTACGTTTGAGCAGATATCCACAAACACAGTAACAGTAAACACGGGTCTAAATATTATAATATTCACCCTATATCTAGCAACAGTTCAACTGCAATGTGAAATTTATGCAACAATAGCAAACTAATATGTAAGAATTTCTTACCTTACATCTTTCTTGTCTTCAAATCACGTTCTTCTTCTTCTGAGGTAAATCCAATGTAAGCTCAGGCGCGTCTAAAAGCAGAGACTTGTAAAGTGTTTTTGGTGTTTTGTTTTCCATGTGGAGATTTGCATGTGAATATCTTTTGCGCGAGTGGGCGTGGTAAATTAAAAAATAATGAGCAAGCGTTTGAGAAGCTGGACATCTTGTTGGTTTTATACAAATTACTTAAACAGAGAATATTTGTTTTCAGTTTGAATCCGATCATTTAAAAGTACACACTTAAATGTTTATAAAGGTATATGGCTCATAAATGTGTGACAAGTATTCGCTGAGTTTTGTTTCAGTTTATAGACGTGCTCAAGAAAAAAAAGTTCACCGCGACGGAGAGGCAGAACGCACACCCTGTTTATTTTCTTTATTTTACAAAAGCACAATGTTTTTTATTTGATTGTAAGTGGACACATACAAAAGTAGAAATATCACAGATTCCTTTTTATATTTCTTTTTTCTGTATGACAATAAATGACGGAGTAATTTAAGTTTATAGTGCTACAATGTGGAGAAAATCCAGCAAAACGCGCCCGCGCGTTTGCCGACCTCAGAGGGTTAAGGAGGATATACTCAGCAATGGTGTCGACTTATGAATTTACACATGGTTTGTCTTAAAGCGTATTAAAAACACCACATAGACACATAAACAACATTAAAAGCTGGATTTTCAACACAGGGGAACTTTAACTAAGTACAGCACAGAATATGAAAGTCTTGTCTATGACAAGATTCAGAAACAAAAACACGCTTATCCTCTAATCATTTTAATCGTCAAAATCCCAGTAAATATCTAGATGTCATTTTTTGTCAGTATTGGGGATAAAAATGTATTGGGAAAAATGTTTTCTGTTGGTTCTCACTGCGAACATCCTTTACCCAGGGGAGACGGAGCTGCGGGCCCTCGAGGTTTCTCCCGGTGTCTTGCTGAGAGTCACCACCGATACGAGCGACAAGCACTTCTCAGAGTCGGCACAGGCTCTGGACCCGGTCGGCACCGCTGGTCACCTGGTCTCCATCGTGGTGTCTGATGGGATACCGAACACGCCCACGGCGCTCTTAGCCAATCACATGGAGAGTGCGCTGAACCTCGCAGTTGCGCAAGAAGGTAGGAGGAGCTTTTCTCATGTCTTGAATTAAGATTCATTTTCTTTTAAAATGTTAGCAAAAAATTTACTGTTGATTAAAATGCTAAATTTGGTATTGCACTGTGTGTGTAAATGATTAGGTTTGGACTAATCCCAAAGCACAGGACAATAGAGACACCAGCATAACAATATTCATGATACTGAAGCTGAAAATACAGAATTATTTCACATGAATATGTTTGCACTCTGTCACTGACTAGATATATTTAAAATAATCTAGGACACTTTTACTGCTAACATTTGGCATTATCAGGACCCACAAATATTCCACCATTGCATTATTATACATTATATTCAGCGTTATTTATAGTAGTACTGACACTAAACTTGAATGTTTTCTCACACAGTAATTTTTTATTTTGGGTGAACTATCCACGACACATATTGTTGCATTATTGTATTGTGATATATTGTGACAAGCCTAGTCTTCACTGGTTTGTTTATCTTGTCTGTAACACATTATCTCTGCCAATGATGTAATGCTGGACTCATGTCATGTTTGCATTCTCGTTTGGAAACAGCAATAGCGCCCAGGGAAGATGAATACTCGTACGGCGGCGTGGCTCGGTTTGTGCTCGAATGCATCGCAAAGATGCCCACCAGAATTTGCAAGGAACTACTGCAGCAGGTAAAGAGCGAAATCACTGTGCATTACAAAACACATATTGTTTTCAGTACAAATGTCTAAACAGATACATTAAGATATTAACTTGAGAATTAAAAATTATTTAGTTATAAAGTGTTGTTTTCTGAAAACATTATCAAAATTAAGTCAGTTTGTAGTTATAACAAACACAAATATCTGTCAATGGGTCAGAAAAATTGTGGTTTTCACTTTAGATTATGTTAATTTTTCTGACCACAATGGCAGATTTGTTTTTGTTTTAATTACAAACTCATTTTGATAAGATATATGTTTTGTTTTCTGAAAACATGTATCAATTAAGTGCCTTAATGCTTAAAATTAAGTTTGTTTTTGGGTCTGAGGGGTTTTCTTATCCTGGAGGTGTTCTGACATGCTCTGATATTTGTGCTTATTTCTGTTACTTGTGACATTTTCATGGCTAAAGTCTAATTACACTGTATTTAGCACAAACTCTGCTACAATAATATATCAGCAGCATGTATGTAAAAGTTTGCAGTTCTGAGATAATGACATTTATGCGTGGTTTGTGAAAATACAAAAAAAAAAGATGTCACTGAAATAAGGCCATGAAACCCATACTGATTATTTCTTCACAAGACTTTTGAAAATTGTATCACATAGCCTAGAATATTTGCTCCAAAACTGTGTGAAAATCATCCTGACTGCTCATTCAGATAAGACAATATATTGATTTAAAATTTGTAAGACGTGTTTTGTGTAAGAAAGCTTTATGCGAGGAGGCGTGATCAGATCATTAATATGTAAGCCTTTCACACCTGAGAAAGACAAAGACCCTCCCCTAATGGCCCTATTAGGAGCTATCAGGCCCTGTCATTCTGAGCAGCCTTGCACAAAGAATGAGGAGATTTAAAAAAGAATGGCTTTTTGATTGTTTGGATTTTTTTACAACACAACATAATCCAAAGATACACAACAAATGACAAAAAAACACGTTATTGAAAACAATTAATCAAAGACAGAGACCTTTGTGCCATTCCTAAAACCATTGTACATACCTGTCATTTCCAAGGTGTTTGATTTTCACTTTACCATGTTCATATACAGAGACTCATGTGAATGTTGAAGTCAGCAGGACTCAGTGGCATCTGGGCCCTGAAAAAAAAAAAGAAAAAAAAAAGAGAACATACTGCTATCAAAAGAAACTATAGGCCTGCACGATTCTGGGAATAAATTTTAGATATTTCTGGTTAAAATTGCTTTTTAAAATTCACAGAATACACACACACACACACACACACACACATACACACACACACACAAATGTTTCCAACAATATATAATATAATGAACACCAGGTTTGTTGTGCCTTGTAGGCTATGCGCAGTGCTGCATAAAATAATAATAACAATAACCTATAGCAGCCTATAAATCTTCCAAAAGATTTCAGTAACAACTACGCTAGAGAAAAATATATTGATTATCATGTTACTTCAAATGTTTCCATTCGTTATGATGATATGAAATGAGATAATAGTAAAAACATGAAGCCGTTTGGTGCGTTTTGCTTTTCAAATGCGATCGCGTTCCAAAATATGAAACATTATGATTACCATATACATATCTAAGTTTGAGCAGATATCCACAAACACAGTAACAGTAAACACGGGTCTAAATATTATAATATTGACCATATATCTAGCAACAGTTCAACTGCAATGTGAAGTTTATGCAACAATAACATGAACTAATAATAAAAAATTTACTACCTTACATGTTTCTTGTCTTCAAATCGCGTTCTTCTTCTTCTGTGGTAAATCCAATGTAAGCTCAGGCGCGTCTTCCAAACTCGACGACGAAAAGCAGAGACTTGTGAAGTTTTTTCGTGCTTTGTGTTTGAGGTAATCAGCGCGTTCGCGTTCCATGTGGAGATTTGCATGTCAATCTCTTGTGCGCGCGTGGGCGTGGTCAAATTAAAAATAATGAGCAAGCGTTTGAGATACTGGACACCTTGTTGGTTTTATACAAATTACTTAAACAGAGAATATTTGTTTTCAGTTTGAATCTGATCATTTAAAAGTACACACTTAAATGTTTATAAAGATATATGGGATATGGCTCATAAATGTGTGACAAGTATTCGCTGAGTTTTGTTTCAGTTTATAGACGTGCTCAAGAAAAAAAAGTTCACCGCGACGGAGAGGCAGAACGCACACCCTGTTTATTTTCTTTATTTTACAAAAGCACAATGTTTTGATTTGATTGTAAGTGGACACATACAAAAGTAGAAATATCACAGATTCTTTTTTTATATTTTTTATTTCTGTATGACCACAAATGACGGAGTAATTTAAGTTTATTGTGCTACAATGTGAAGAAAATCCAGCAAAATGCGCGGGCGCATTTGCCGACCCCAGAGGGTTAATGTCAGACACCTGGGTTGCTTGAGTTAATCTTCTTTGAATCTAATCATCTATGCCTCAATGTAAAACACAAGGTAACCTAATTTAAACATTTAATAAATTTGTAAAAAGCTGCATTCCTTTTGTGCTTGAAGGGACACAAACACACGACATTGTCAATGTACATTGTCAATATCCTCGTAAACACAGTTGCTTATGAACGTAATCAATTAAGAAAGAAACGGATGCGTATCGTTATATTGGATCCATGCATTAGTTCTTAAAGGGGGGGTGAAATGCTATTTCATGCATACTGAGTTTTTTACACTGTTAAAGAGTTGGATTCCCATGCTAAACATGGACAAAGTTAAAAAAATTAAATTGTACGTTTGAAGGAGTATTTCTGTGCCAAAAATTGTCCTTCCGGTTTGTCACAAGTTTCGGAAAGTTTTTTTCGAGTATGGGTCTGTGTCACGTAAGATGGGGCGGAATTTCCTTATATGGGTCCTAAGGGCACTTCTCTGCGGGTGCACGCGCACTCGTAGACCAGACAGAGAGAGCGAAAGCAGTACGCCATCAAAGCGCTCTGCTCAGCTTTTGGAAGTCAATGTCACCAAAGAAGTGGGTTTTTGGTTGTCAGGGCAAGACAACCCTGCACAGATTCCTAAAGAACCCAGCGCTAAGGGACTAGTGGATGGAGTTTGTTTTTTCAGAGCATCATTGGAGCTGTGTAAGGCTGTTTGTTCCCTGCATTTCGACGATGATTGTTTTATAAACAAAGCCCAGATCGACGGATTTGCAGATCGTCTAATGCTTAAGGATCGAGCAGTCACAATGATAAAGGTTCGCGGTCGCAGGCGGTGAGTAAAACTGCTTCAAATGTCTCTGTGTGTTGTTAGCTCGGTTAGCACAGCTTTAGCACACCGCCCACACGGCCCGCCTCCAGACGCTCGTTTTTTTCCGGAAAGACTCGGTACAGCCTATCTTTCTTTTATAAATATAATAAAACTAAAGACTTTTTGGAGATATGAAGGATGCAATACTACTCTATAGGTACTCAAGATTAACAGGAGATTGAGTGAAAATTAGCATTTCACCCCCCCTTTAAAGTGACAGCAGCCTAATAAACCTGCCTCTGTCTGCGTCACTAATGTTCATCAAACAATAAAAGACAAAGAATTAATCTTAGTTTAAGCTACAAAAGTGATTTTCTCCATTTAATTTATACAGTGAAGATTGTTATTTTACATCTGATTATAACATTTTTCTACCTGAATACTGTTAAATACCTGAAAAACACGAAGCACTGTTTATTTCCATTTTATCTTTGTTCTGTTGTATCAAAATAGAGCTATTCAAGTCATCTGGTTCAATGATTTTCATATCGCAGAAAAATAAAAACCGCAATGTCAGTTTTTTCCAATACATGCAGCCCTAGTTATAATTATAATTATATCCTATTATAAGTAATTGCAACCAAAGTTAAAATGCATTATAATATTTGCTAATTTCTTGTTGCGTCTGAAATTAGTTGCTTGTCAGTGTTTTAATTCATTATACTTTCTAAGGGTGAATTGAAAAGTATTATAATGCATTATAACTGTGGGTATTATTATTCATAGGATCATGCAATGCATTATAAGGCATGATTGCGTACAAAATACTTTTATAATGCATTATATATGAAGGCTTTAAGTAAAAAGTTACTGATATATTTGAACTGTTAATATATTCAGTCATTTTGCTTCTCCAGTAAATGTATTTTTATTTGAAAATGTTTAGATGTTTGTGCTGGAAAACAGAAACACTGAGGAAGAACATCATTTATTGCAGTGGTGTTTGTCAAATATTGCTAGGCGAAGATCATTTTCTCATTTTCCCAACCTTTGATTTTAATAACGTATTAGTAAATGTTGAAATGAATACTAACTAAGATTGATCAATGTTCACTAAGGTAGTTAACTAACCAGTGCTAACTAATGAACCTTATAGTAAAGTATGACCAGTATTGCTAGGCGAAGATCATTTTCCCATCATCACTGGGATGTTAGACGAGACGTCTAGTGGGTGGGAACCAGAGGCTCTCGAGGCGGGAGAAAGTCCTGTATCTAGGTTGTTGTCATGAAAACCGTTGCCGAGTGTCATTCTTCGAGGGTTAGAGGTTCAGTCTCCTGTCATATCATTAGTCTCGAGCGCCTTTCTTCATTCCCATAATGATCCCACTCTCCCTGCTGTATAGTTGGTTTATGATTAGCCTTAGGCTGGCACTTGGCAGCTAATTTCTGATTGGATGAGTCACGTTGTGTTTTGCTGCTTGGCTATAGTAGTATCTCTTTATTCAGACTCATGGTCCATCCACACAAAAACAATACAAATAAAAAAAATAAAAAAAATAATAAAAAAAATAAACACGAAATACACAACACAAAGTTACAAATGACTCGTTTTTAAAAGACACTTATACCAGTGTTCCCAAAACTGAGACATGCAGCGTGTGGCACTGTACCTAACATCCACCAGCACCACAACAACTTGATTTACAGAATCATTCAGCCGACAAATGAACCTAAACATCGCTTTTCGCAGGGCAGACTGCAGTGTGTCCACTCTGGTGCTCACAAACAACTCACTTGCACACGTTGATCTGGGCTTTTTTAGTAACATCCTCAAAGCGTCATTGAATGCTACTTGCAATTTCTGAAGACTAGCTTTTTTATAGTTTAGCCACAGGTGTGCAGTGTACAAAGGCGAACAGTATGCTTTAAATAGGGTCAACTTGACTCCAGTAGTGCAGCAACCAAATTTGCGTACCAGAACATTTGCCCTCACATACAGCATACGGCACTGACGATTAATGTCATCGTCATCTGTAAGCTGATCTGTAATCAGATGACCAAGATATTTCACTGCAGATATTAAGAACATTACCTGCAAGCCTAAAAACAGGAAAGGTTAAATGTCTGTCTTCCGCGGTTCTGCAAATCATGATAAAACTTTTGGAATCATTGTACCTTACATCATGTTCTTCCCCAAACGCAGAACATATGCTAAGAAGATGCTGCAGTCCAGCTGAGCTCGGGCTAAAAATCACACAATCATCTGCATACATAAGATGATTCATCACTGTACTGCCGACCATACAGCCAGTTTTACCTCGGTTTAGATTATTTGATAAATCATTCATGTAAAAATTGAATAAAATGGGGGATAAGATGCTCCCTTGTCTTACTCCATTACTGATATGAAAAGGAGCCGACATACAGCTGTCCCATTTCACTTGCATGGTCTGTTGGGCATACCAATATGACAGGATTCTGACAATGTATTTAGGGACTCCTGCTGCATCCAATTTTTTAAATAATTTCCAATGATTCACCCGGTCGAATGCCTTAGATGCATCTAAAAAACATATAAAAATAGTTGAGTTTTTTCTCTTATAGTTGCTTAGTAGTTCCTTCAGGACATATATGCACATATCCGTACCATGCTTTGGTTTAAAACCAAATTGATTATCTGCAGAGATAATTAATTCATTTATCCTCTCAAGGAGAATTAGTTCCACAACTTTTGATAATATATTAGCTAGGGCGATGGGTCTATAGTTGTCTGAGGAACCCACTTTTCCTGCTTTATCCTTAATCACAGGAGTCAGCATCACAGACATCATTGAGTCTGGAAGAAAGCCATGGATCATGAAGGCAGTAAAGCCTAGTGCAAGAAGTGTATACAGCCTTATGCTTGCATTTTTTAGATGTTCAGCCGAGATAGAATCCAGGCCAGTTGATTTATTAGCTGCTAAGTTCCTAATAGCTTTAGAGACCTCATGACATTTGATTGCATTTACATTGTCAACATTATCTACTTTAAAACATTTAGTCTGTACACAATTAAACAATTTTCTATAATGCATTCGCCAGAGCTCCGCAATAGCATTTGCACCAGGGACTCCATCAACTGAACATGGTAGTGAGGGTTTGCAGTTATTTGTACGTTTCACCTCTTTCCAGAAATCATTATTTGTGTTGTCTAAAAGTTTCTTGGCCATAGCTTCTGCCCTCAGATGCTGCTCATTTTTACTAATGAAACGTATTGCATATTTACATTTTGCATTTGTGCTCTTCTTATATTCAAAAATAGGTCCCTGTCTTGGTTTACCAGCCATTGCCCAGGATCTAGTAGCTTCACGAGCCTCAGCATAGAATTCAGCCACATATGCATTCCAACCAGGCCGAGTTTTTCCTCCCTTTTTATGCTTAAGAAGAGACTTACTAGCTTCAAGTAAAGCAGAGACAATTGCAGTATACATAGCAGAGATATCTGTGATATGTTTACTGTTTGTGCAATTACCATTTTTGCACAAGAGTGCCTCTCTAGGGAGATATATATTATTCAATAATTGATCAGAATGTTCATAGTACAAAGACATTTTTTCATATGTAAGAGAGGACCAGTCCAAAAAAACATGATTTGAGTTATTTTCACACTTTATAGTTGACGGTATGTACTCAGACCTGATCACCATTTTTACAGGAATGTGATCAGAAGTGGATACATCGTATAAAATTTCCATATGTGCCAAGGATGCGTGAGCATCGGCTGTAGTGAGGCAATGGTCCAGCCAGGACGTGGTGTGCTAGGCCTCGCTTATATGTGTATAGCTATCAACAGGCAGGAGCTCTCTGCTGGACAGTATTAAATTATTATCGGTGCATAAGTTATTTAAATGTTTAGCAAACACTGACCTGTTGTCTGAAATGTCTGCATTCATATCCCCAACGATAAAGATATTTGAGAAACACTCATTTTGTAAATAGGAACTAATAAAAGCAAACTTATTTACATAATCTTCTTCATTTTGCTGGCATTCATATGGAGTGTAAATATTTAAAATAATAAATTCCTTATCACACTGTGTCAGACGTATAGCAATACACCAGTCCACACCAAGTCTAACTACATCAATCGCTGAGTCCAGCTTTTTATTCCACAGAATTGCCACACCTCCTAGAATTCTGCCTCTTTGTATTCCCAGACTGAGGTCAGTGGTAGACTCTCCAGCACCATGAAAGCTGTCACTGATTGAGTTCAGACCCGTTAAATCCTGCATTGCAAGAAATGTTTCCTGTAGGCACAGAATATCACTGTGCTCCAGCAACTGATCAACAATAAAACGGCGAGCTTTATCCTCAGCACTTTGACCCAAGCGCAGGCCACGGCAGTAATATGATAGGACGCGTATATCCATAGCGACATCATACTTTGGCACTCATGCAATTATCAGGCATACTCGTATTGGCAGAAGGTAAAGTAGCCGCTTTAAAGTTAGCACCCACGGTTCCAGCTCTCCGTGGTTCATAATAGCGCCGTACATACGCTCCCTCTGGCCATAGTTCCGGGTTATACATATCGCCAACATCTTTGCATTCAGCAGCTATTTTAAATGATGCGTATCTGCTGTTTACAGTAGCAATCCTTTCGCATGATACTTCATGTCCAAGTTTATGCGTAAGATGAGCGCACAATACTTCAACATCTACATCAGGTGAAAACCTACTGGCGAAGACACTCACCCTTTTAGTTGTTATCATCTTGATGTATCTTACCGCTCCAGTGCCCACAACAGTTTTTGCTGCCCTCCGTTCCAACGCAGATTTGCCAGTACGTAATCCCGGTTGGGACTCCTCTATGCGCTTCTGTCGCCCCCTTTTTACAACTTGGTTCCACTTGGGTACTCCAGGCGACAGCCTCGTTAACCCAGGGCTAACTGCTGGCGTAATACTCTCCATTGCTTGAAGCACGGGTCTTAGAGCCTCTCCTCGGCGTCTGTCACCTGTTGTTTCAGGCACCTCCGCCGAACCATCCGCGCCACCTGTAGTCAATAATTGTATCTTTTAAAACTCAACTTTGATCACCAAAATATGTAAACGTTTTTTCCTTGAAAAAAATATCTTCATGCCTTAGCATATCTCGACTGTAACTCGACACCCTTGCCTCATTTAGTATGCGCGGTTCTATGAATATGCAAATGAGCCCCGCCTCCACTCACTCACTCAGCTCAGAGATCCACTGGTTGACGATCACACGTTGATCTGATTGGTTACAAGGTAGTTTGTGACGTCAGAAACACCAGCGATTTCAAAGCCTGTTTTTGAGACTGTCTTTGGTTTACTGCAGTTTTAAAGGGTAACTAAACCCTAAACCAACTTTTTTTAGTTAATGGTCTGTAAGAATGGGGCTTTATTAGTGCTGTTCATTGATTCGAGTAACTTTTTTGACATTTGGGTATAAAGTGTTTTAATTCTACAATATATGGTGTAAAAACGTCTGAGTGCTGCCCTCTTCAGGTTGAACGGTGGCTACTGCAGTTGAATTTTCCTATTGGATTTTTGCGGTAGTACGTGTAGTAAGCAGTGGCAGGTGACGTAAGCAGATTCCAGCTCACCACGCCCTCCCTTGTTATGAGCTCACCATGCCCTCCCTTGGTACGAGCTACCATGCATAGTATTGCATCAGTTAGGATAGCTTCAAGTTAGCGTAGATTTATTTAGTACAGTGGTCAGGAGGGTGCGTAGGTGTAGTGTTGCTGATTGCAACAGCACTGCTGGACTGCATAGCTTTCCAGCACACTTGGAAATTAGGCGCCAGTGTTTGCATGCACTTGGCCTGGAAGACCGTGAGTGTGAAACCTGCATTTTATGCGGGATTGATTCTCTAATGCAATAGAGGTGGACATCTGCTTCTCCACACAGCTCGCGCTGAAAAGCGACGCAGTGCCAAACGCTGCTCCTCCTGCATGGACTCCACCACCGCAGCGGCGGCTTGATGTGAGTGATCATATATATTTTAATAACAATTTATGGTTAGGATTAAAGTTAATCCTCCGGGGTCGACAAACATGCCGGCGCATTTTGCTGGATTTTTTTCACATAGCGGCAAAATATGAATATGCCTACAGAGAGCACGCGCTATTGACTTCAACTCGATAAAACTCATCAGATGCATGTACTTTACGTCGCCTTGCGACCCTGTGAGTCACTCTCCATTTTAGAGTCTGACAGCAGCTGTCAATCAATCCGTCACTGTGATTTATGTCTGAGCTTATTTTTAAACATAGACAGGCTACGTGATGACGCGTGTGCTTTATAAACAACCGTATTCTGCTTGCTTCTAATTCCTCTGTCTCACACACACACACACACGACACCACTCGAACCTTACGAGAAATAATCTTTAATAAAGTTCGGAAAAGTTGAAGCGAATTACAAGGACATTCGCAGGCTTCATTGCACAAGATATGAGAGACGCGCGGTCTGCGTGATGTTACTTTTGTAGTGCGCGGTCTCGCCCACCGGTATTTTACTTACAAATGTTCTACGAAGGCATCATATGTCTTGGAATGTAGTTGGCTTATATATTAAAAATATGAAAATCACCGACAGAAGCTGCTTTCAATTTCAAATACTCCCGTGCGCTTTGCAAAGAGTGTTTGAGCATGCGGCTGTGAGCGACTCTGTCTACGTGGTTAAATGTACTTGCATCTCAAAATGCTTTTATGACGCGAAATTAATGTGACACAGTCAGTTATTAAACAGACAGGACAAACCACATCTTATAATTTCAAAAGAGATGAAAACGTTCAGACAGCCTACTGAACCCCCTGAGGTTGACGGTATCGCCGGCGATACCAGCTCGCTTTTTTTTTATCAGTGTAAAAGAAACTCATAAATACTCTGTTGACTTTGATTTTCCATAGGAGTTTCATACATCAATCGATTGTTAAATGTGTATTATTTTTGTGTATACTCACAATAAAAACAAAGTGTTGTGCTTTTTGCCAAATAAAGAAAAATAAACACGAAGCGAGTTCTGCCTTCTCTCTGCCAGTAAAGTCCATTCTGAAACGCGTCCGAAAATGAGCAATAACTCAGTGAATACTCAGTCAAACAGGCATACAGACACACAGGCATGAAGCTTGAATTCTCTTATTTTAAATGAAGTAATTTATATAAAAAACAAATATTCTCATCTTGTGAAATCTGTATTAAAAGAGAGCGATTCCAGTCGACCTCATTAGAGCTAATTCAAATGTAATGTGACTCCGCCCACGGAGAGCGCACGCTATTCAAACGCAAATGGCTGAGGTAATCCGCGCAATCCTGTGAACGCCCCCATCAGCTCGAGAAAACCAAAACACAAGTTTATTCAGAACATTACTTGTTTACACCGTCTCGCAGCGCTGTGAGGAATAATGAGGAATACGAGGAATACAAGCTGAGGAATACTAGTAAGTTTTTCCTTCTCGGGTTTCTGTTTATGAATGAATGAACGGCATAGATGCGCGCTGTTTACCACAGCTGGCAAAAAACAATATTACGTGGCAGTTCTCCATTATGGACGCAAGCGCTCTAAAAAAAAAAGCACTAAAAGACTTTCAAACTTTCACAGAGACCTCAAAACAGAAAGTACAAATCCTTTCTTTAAAACGAATTTCGTTTTGTATCAATTGTATCTTAATTTTAATAATTTTTTCATTAACAAATTTCCTGGATTTCGTTCACTAGCCTACTGCGAAGATCGCGAGTCAAAAGCCTATCGTCAACTTCATATTTGCCAGAAGTTAAATTTAAATCGCGTGTGTGAATGAATGATGATGTTTTAGCAAACTGTATTGCTATACTGAGATGAGTAAAAATCGACTGAAATATGTTGAAATAAAATGTAGGCTATTTGTATAAGTAACGTATTAAACTGCAAATTAACAATATGCCCTAATATTTCATGAAACCAACCTTACAGTCAGGCGAAATATGAAAGACAACATCTTGTTGACTAGATTTGGGAACAGTTTTTACTGTAGAATATACTGCCACGTCAAATAAGCTTTTGTTTAGCAATTTCTATATATAAATTACTATTTTTGTCAAAAATAAGTCATCAACTAAGATGTTAGCTGTTCCAATGTTGACTAAATTCAAACTAATGAATACATAGATAAAATGTAGGCCTTATAATCATCTATTTTTACAAAGAAAGAGTACACTTGAAATATTGTTGAAATTGTAATTATTGTTGTAATTGTAACCTTTTTAATAAAATAGCAAAACATATTTACAAGATAGATGTAAGCAAAATCTTAAATGGTCAATATAAGTCTTCTTCTAAATATATATTTTGTCCTTGCATTGTGGCTCAGTCAGTGTCACACCTGAGTGAATGGCTCATCATTATGCAGAGTGGGATGGGACATTGTATTTCTCAGGTGTAAACCACTCCTCGTTCACGCCCCCCTCGCATATTGGCTTTCCAAGCAAAACCTGTTTTACATCAATTTAAATCAATGTATGGTTTTATGTGAACAATAAAGCAAGACTATTTTCACATAATTTTGAAGAAAAAATTCTAGGCGAGGACATCCATTAGTCAAAAGTCTTATTGACACATATTTACTATGTGTTTTGTGGCCTTATTTCAGAAATTTTAGTTTTTAGTTTTTTCAATATCCATGCATAAACATTATTCTCTCAAAAATGAAAACATGTACATACACGTGGCTCACATATTATTGTAGCCCTGTTTGTGCTTTATAGAGTGAATTTACACCTTTGCCATTAATATGTTTATAAGCAACTGAAAAAAGCACAAATGTCAGGGCATGTCAGAACATCTCAAGGGCCCCAAAAACAGCCCAGACCCCAGAGGGTTAAATAGGCTGAAAGCACTCAGTTGCTTATTGCTTGTAATATTTTTTTCCCTCTTTGTTATTTGTTTTGAAGCTATATTTGTTAAAATTATTAACATGTAATTGTATTAATTTAGTTGTTTAATGTGTAATTATTATAAATAATTATTATAAATATTTTAAGTTTTATTAATAAGATCAATTAAAGAAAAAAAATGTATCGGCTCATGAGGTGCCTAAAGATTCCCTTCCCTATTTTACAATGATTTATTGCTTGTTTTTGTTGAATAATAGAAAAGATAAAGAGCTTAAAAAATAATCGCATATTAAATGCAATCGCAATATTGTTAAAAAAAAAAAAGCAATTCGATTATTTTCCAAAATCGTCCAGCCCTAACTGACGGTAACAAGGTTGCGCTGTTGAGGCTCGCGCAGCCTCTCGAGGAGAAATCCAAACAAATGTAAACTCAGATTAAACTCAGTTAACAACATACTGCCAGTGCCAAAATTCAAAATGTGTTTTAATATTTTTAACATATGATACAGTTTAGCAACCTCACAGGACGAGTGCTTTTTTCTTGAGTATGACTGAAAATGTGACATTGCTTTTGATACAACAGTTCAATAAACAGTTCAAATTAAGTCACTTACATTTTAAACACATTATTGACTGTTTTTGTTCTGTTTCAGCAGCAAAAATAGTTCCAAACAAAGATCACAGCAGAACCGTAACGCATCTCACAGCAACACTTAACCATGTTTCATTACTGAATGATTCAGCGTTGTGTACGAATTGGCCGAGTCAAAGATTCAATGACCCATTCATAAACATCTGTCTCATTCTTGAATGAATCAGTTGTTTGAACGAATCGTTTGAATGAATGACTCAATGACTCGCTCATTAAGACGGTCGCCTGCCGCCTCCTACTGGCGGTTTACTTTCATGTTTAAAACTATCATTCTTTCCAACGTTTCTTATTTGTATATTCAAAAATATTTAAAACGATCTCATATGCATAACATTATTTAATGCAGTTGTAAACTTTCAGTGTAAATGATTTAATTTGATCAGCCCTACCTAGGGTAACAACAGCCCTATATTATCTTATTAGGCTATTCTAATTTAATTTATTGATAAAATTTAAAACTAAAGATGAAGCATACACTTAATAAGATTTTGGGGGGAGGGGGGGGGGGTATATTTAAATCTGACAATATGCAGATTTAAATATATCAGAGCTGACTGAACACAGATGAGGATATTTCTTCAGAATAAATTATATTTACAGCAGACACACACCAAAAAAATTCGGGACAAGCAACTTTTTTACTCGGACAAGTGAATGACAGATTTACTTGTCCAAAGGACAAGCACATGAAAAGGCTTAATGTCGAGCCCTGTGTTTGAATTAAGAATATTTTTCTTACCCCATTTGCAGATCATTTTTTTAAACATCAACATTCCCCTGGAAAACAAGACATAATATCTTATGTCATTTTACTCATCTAGTAAATGCATCTTGATTTAAGAATTTCTAGATATTTGGACTGGAAACAAGACAAAAATACTAAGAAAAGCATTTTTTGCAGTGTGTGTTTTTATGATTTGGTGTTTTGATTATTTTTGTGCAGGTGTTTTTGGAGCCGCTCTCTAAAGTGCTCGGTCAGGCCAAATCTAAAGCTCTCCTGCTGGACGTTGCCTGTTCAAACTCGCGTCACCTGATCAAACTGCATCAGTTAGGGCTTCTTCTGGGAATAACCGAGTGGAGAGGAGACTTCAACAGCAAACTGGTTTCTCCAGCTCATCCCAAAGCGCCCGCACAAGACAAGAAGGTCTGAGTTCACTTCTAGTTTCAAACTGGATTCTGTAGACACCAAAACTGTTCTGTTTCAAACACTGTTTTAACTTTTGGTGTATTTACAAATGCGCACTTGTAAATGTTTACTAAACACAGTAACTGTTCTTGAAATAAATCTCAAAACTGTGTAATTGTGCAAAGACTCATTTTTTAATTTTACAATGAAATATTACATACTGTAGCAAAATCAACTCAAATGAGGGGAATGTATAATTGATAATCAATAATTAATCATTAATAATTAATCATACTGGTTTTGAGCCATATTACCTACACATTTTAAATTCCAAAAATGGAATAAATAGGCCATATATTTGTATCTCTCTCTTTCTCTCTCTCTCTCTCTCTCTCTCTCTCTCTCTCTCTCTCTCTCTATATATATATATATATATATATATATATATTAGGGCTGGGAAAAAATTAATCACGATTAATCGCATCCAAAATAAAAGTTTGTGTTTGCATAATATATGTGTGCGTACTGTGTATAATTATTTTGTATATATAATCACACACATATGCATGTATATATTTAAGATTTTTATTTATTTATATATAAATTATTTATATTTATATATAATATAAATTATGTATAAATGTATATACAGTAAATACATGCAAATATTTCTTAAATAAATACATGCATATATATATATAATTAACCACAACAAATTAATCAATTATGAATATACAGAATTAAAGCAGGGCTCAGTAGTTTCGGGATTTCTTCCCTGTATTCTCACTTTTTGCTCGCATGTTTCTCTCTAGATCTCCCCCCACAGCTTCGGAATAGATATTTGACAACACTGTTGTAAAACTCGTTGGCGATTCTCAGACACCAGAGGCTAGTAGATCAACGACATCAAAGCAGATGGGACATTCTTTAAAACGTCTTCTTCATTCGGGTTCGAACAGCGTGAGGGAGCGCAATAATGACAGCATTTTAGCAGATTTCTTTTGGCCGTAAAGCAATTGTTTACATCGCGAGACCTGATATCACGCGATACTTCCTGACGCGGCTGCCGCCGGCCCGTCGGCTCAAAGTTGCAAGTGCGTATTGTCCGCTCACGGGCACCAGGGGTGTGCAAAACGACCACCATTCAACCCGAAATAAGTAATATAACCATTCCAATGACTCCGAAGCTGTTCAGTTAAGGTAAAAAAAGTTACTTAGAGCACCTTTAATGTCACATCGAATTCGTTTGTCCGCCAAATGAATCATGCGATTTTCTTATCAACTCTTAAGAGAGGCTATTACTCTGGCCATGAGGAATAACTTTCTTGTTTTATAAGATTATTAACTTGAAGGCTGATCAATCTTAACTTTATAAAGCTAATGATCGTACACATTTAAGAGGCTTTGTTCCGTGAGCAGCAAACAGAGACAATCAAGCATATAATGGGTTTTTAATAAATTAAACTATAAACATACAACTACATCTAACAAAGAATACATATATGAGTAGTATAATGAAAGAAAATAAAGAAAGAAAGAACAGATTATAGAATGGCAAACATATCACAAACAATGAACCTTTGAGAACCAACAAAGAATCAAAATCACCTTAAGCAAGGGTATATAACCTTAACACATTTAAACCTTGAAAAAGACAATACTTGCATTGATCTTTTGTTGCTGAGCGAGAATGCGTGTGTGGGAGTGTCCGTTCTCGGTGTGTCCGTTAGTTGGACGCATTCTTTCAGTTCTTCCGGAGCTCGTATAGTTTGCGGGAAGTTCAAACGGTTTACTTGTAAGAGTTACCAGAAACTTAGTTTAAAGTCTGTTTCTCTGTTAGTAGAGATGAGTGAACACGAGACTAAAACAAGGCAAGGAGCCGGAGATACGACTAATACAAATAGCTAAGAAGCAAAAGTAAAACACAAAACAAAACAGAGAGCAGATAAACTTGAAGAAGAGGAGAGAAGACAAGACAAGACCAAACAAAAAGCCGTGAAAAGGAAAAGTAAGAGCACGATGGTGTGTGCGTCCTTTAAGGAGTTTGAAGTCCGCACCTCTTTTGGGTAGTTAGACCAATCGAATCAAGAAGTTCTGAGCGGGAAAGAGTTTCTTTGTCTCAGCTCGACAGCTTAATTTGCATGGTTTATGACGGTGTCAGGATTTTGTCATTTCTACTCCAAATGATGGTAAACACAGTATAATACAATTATACCAGATGACGTATGTAGAGCGATAGAAATTCAAAGAGGGAAGAAGACGAAATAAACTTGCGTTCTGAACTACTTAGAACACTATCTAAGGCTGCATCGAAAGGTAACATCACGTCTGCTGCCATGTTGGATCCATAGATATAAACAAACTGCTTCGGTGTGTCGCATGGATGTCGTCATCGTCTTGCTGCTCCCTCCCCGTTCTGTGATTGGTTCCCTTTTTGAGGGCAAAATCTTGTCCATGGTGTCCAGGCTGCCTAGCAGCGTGAATAAAATCGCGCTGCGCGCAAGGCAGCATGAGGAGGGCTGCATTGAAATTAAACCAAAATTGCATTATGACTGCGCTTTAATTAAATAAATATATGCGCTGCATGTTTCAGTGTGAAGCGCAAATCTGTTTATTTACACATTAGCAGCTCACTTGAGTTGATTTAATGTGCATTTTTCTTAAATACTCTTTTTTTTTTTTTTTACAATGTAACATTACATATATTTGTTTTTTTTAGCAATTTAATAAGTATTATTGTTATAATAATACAATTTAGTAGTAGAATTATTACTACTATTATTTATAGCCATTCTGATATATATATAAACACAACATTTTGGACAAATTGTGCAGTATTACAAAAAAGAAAACCTGGATTTTTTTAAATCGCATTTTAAGTCTCAATTGCTATTTTTATCACAAAAATCATGCATTTCTAATTTAAAGTCATGAATGATAACCTGCAGACAATGCAAAAGCAATTTAACACAACTATACAAGTATATATATAAGTATATCGATATAACTATATATATGTTTTTGTCTTGACGAATGAGAAAATGTTCAGATTTAGGGTTTTTTCATCAAACACCTTCCAATCTCTGCAGTTTGTGGTGGAGGACTCGATGAGCAACGTCTTCAGTGTTGAGTCTGAATGAGATTGAGAACGATGAGCAAATGCTCAGCTCTTCCTCCAGCAGCCCGAGAGGAGCCCGACTGCAGGGTGAGCGTCACTCGCTTCTCAATCAGATGAACGTCATTGTTTGGGATATGTGTGGAACACTGTGGTGAAATCACATGACAAACCTGCAGCTGTGCAGTTGCAGAAGTTTAATTAAAACTCAGAACTTCTGTCATTTAATTCTTAGGGACATTGAGAGGGATTTTACTGCAAACCATAAAAATGAAATAAAAGAACAATACAAAATAGGGATTAGCGTGTAGGATCATATGGCTTAAAAATGAAAGATAGACAATAAAAAAGTGATAAAAAAAAGTGTAGAAGAATAGGATTTAAATTATGTAAATTAATAATAAAAGTGATAGAAATGTGTAGAAAAATTAAATTAAAAATATACAAATATAATGATAAAAAGGTGTAGGAAAATATGGCTTAAAAGATTTAAATAAAAGAACAATAAACAGTTAGCCTGGCTAACGTCGGACCTCTTTCTCATTGAGACGTGGTCTGGGAACCACATGTTCATTTTCTCATATTTGAGGCGTGGTTTAAGAATGCCCAGAGCCGTTTATTGGGCTCTATGAATGTCTATCAAATGTACGTAATCGCCTGTACGTAGCTCATAGCCAATTGTTTCAATTTTACCAGATGACGTATGTAGAGCGACAGAAATTCAACGAGGAAGAAGACGAAATAAACTTGCGTTCTGAACTACTTAGAACACTATCTAAGGCTGCATCGAAAGGTAGCTTCGCGTCTGATGCCATGTTGAATCCATAGATATAAACAAACTGCTTCGGTGTGTCTCATGGACGTCGTCATCGTCTTGCTGCTCCCTCCGTTCTGTGATTGGTTCCCTTTTTGAGGGGAAAATCTGGTCCATGGTATCCAGGCTGCCTAGCAGCGTGAATAAAATCGCACTGCGCACAAGGCAGCATGGGGAAACCCAGGCTAATAAAAAGTGCTAAACGTGTGTAGAAAAATACGTACGAAGGAGTTCCACAAGCCCACAATATTTCCTCAGCCTGAGTTTCTTCACATCAGTCCTGCCGAGCCTGAGCTTCACGTCACGTCCGCCAATCCAGAGACTGTTCACGTCACGTCTGCCGATCCAGAGACTGTTCACGTCACGTCCGCCGATCCAGAGACTGTTCTCAGCAACGTTTGCCGATCCAGAGACTGTTCACGTCACGTCTGCCGATCCAGAGTCTGTTCACGTCACTTCAGCCGATCCAGAGACTGTTCACGTCACGTCTGCCGATCCAGAGTCTGTTCACGTCACTTCAGCCGATCCAGAGACTGTTCACGTCACGTCTGCCGATCCAGAGACTGTTCACGTCACGTCTGCCGATCCAGAGACTGTTCACGTCACGTCTGCCGATCCAGAGTCTGTTCACGTCTCTTCAGCCGATCCAGAGACTGTTCACGTCACTTCAGCCGATCCAGAGACTGTTCACGTCACGTCTGCCGATCCAGAGACTGTTCACGTCACTTCAGCCGATCCAGAGACTGTTCACGTCACGTCTGCCGATCCAGAGACTGTTCACGTCACTTCAGCCGATCCAGAGACTGTTCACGTCACGTCTGCCGATCCAGAGACTGTTCACGTCACTTCAGCCGATCCAGAGTCTGTTCACGTCACTTCAGCCGATCCAGAGACTGTTCACGTCACGTCCGCCGATCCAGAGACTGTTCACGTCACGTCCGCCGATTCAGAGACTGTTCACGTCACGTCCGCCGATCCAGAGACTGTTCTCGTCACGTCCGCCGATCCAGAGAGCACCTTTAATGTCACATCGAATTCGTTTGTCCGCCAAATGAATCATGCGATTTTCTTATCAACTCTTAAGAGAGGCTATTACTCTGGCCATGAGGAATAACTTTCTTGTTTTATAAGATTATTAACTTGAAGGCTGATCAATCTTAACTTTATAAAGCTAATGATCGTACACATTTAAGAGGCTTTGTTCCGTGAGCAGCAAACAGAGACAATCAAGCATATAATGGGTTTTTAATAAATTAAACTATAAACATACAACTACATCTAACAAAGAATACATATATGAGTAGTATAATGAAAGAAAATAAAGAAAGAAAGAACAGATTATAGAATGGCAAACATATCACAAACAATGAACCTTTGAGAACCAACAAAGAATCAAAATCACCTTAAGCAAGGGTATATAACCTTAACACATTTAAACCTTGAAAAAGACAATACTTGCATTGATCTTTTGTTGCTGAGCGAGAATGCGTGTGTGGGAGTGTCCGTTCTCGGTGTGTCCGTTAGTTGGACGCATTCTTTCAGTTCTTCCGGAGCTCGTATAGTTTGCGGGAAGTTCAAACGGTTTACTTGTAAGAGTTACCAGAAACTTAGTTTAAAGTCCGTTTCTCTGTTAGTAGAGATGAGTGAACACGAGACTAAAACAAGGCAAGGAGCCGGAGATACGACTAATACAAATAGTCTGCCGATCCAGAGTCTGTTCACGTCACTTCAGCCGATCCAGAGACTGTTCACGTCACGTCTGCCGATCCAGAGACTGTTCACGTCACGTCTGCCGATCCAGAGACTGTTCACGTCACGTCTGCCGATCCAGAGTCTGTTCACGTCTCTTCAGCCGATCCAGAGACTGTTCACGTCACGTCTGCCGATCCAGAGACTGTTCACGTCACGTCTGCCGATCCAGAGACTGTTCACGTCACGTCTGCCGATCCAGAGTCTGTTCACGTCTCTTCAGCCGATCCAGAGACTGTTCACGTCACTTCAGCCGATCCAGAGACTGTTCACGTCACGTCTGCCGATCCAGAGACTGTTCACGTCACGTCCGCCGATCCAGAGACTGTTCTCGTCACGTCCGCCGATCCAGAGACTGTTCACGTCACGTCCGTCGATCCAGAGTCTGTTCACGTCACTTCAGCCGATCCAGAGACTGTTCTCGTCACGTCCGCCGATCCAGAGACTGTTCACGTCACGTCCGTCGATCCAGAGTCTGTTCACGTCACTTCAGCCGATCCAGAGACTGTTCACGTCACGTCTGCCGATCCAGAGTCTGTTCACGTCACTTCAGCCAATCCAAGTCAAGTCAAGTCACCTTTATTTATATAGCGCTTTTTACAATACAGATTGTATCAAAGCAGCTTCACATTGATAAAATGAAAATAATACAACAAAGTTTGTTTCTAGAAGAAAATTGCATCATTGTCCACCCTAATTAGGCAGATCAATAATATCGTTGAATATTAAATGTCCCCAACTAAGCAAGCCAAAGCCAAGGCAACAGTGGCAAGGAACCAAAACTCCATCAGGTGACAGAATGGAGAAAAAAACCTTGGGAGAACCCAGGCTCAGTCGGGGGCCAGTTCTCCTCTGGCCAACGAGCGAACAGTGTATGATTATGATCCAGGCAGCGTTACTGGTCAGAAGTCAGATTGGTCGTGTCAATGAAGCCGACACTTCAGGGATGCGTCATGGTTGGGTCCAGGTGCAGGTCCACCATCTAGTCTGGATACGGCCGGAGTCCACCTCACTTCAGAAACGGAGAGACTGGTTGACACTTCAGTACTGCGTTGTCGTCGCGTCCAGGCGTAGGTCCTTCATCTGATCTGGATACGGCCTGGATCTGGCGGACTGCGGTAAACCTCGGTATAAGCAGAGAGACTAATATTAACGTAGACGCCATTCTTCTTATGATATAACGAGTACATCAGGATTTATGGGAAGTGTTCCCGGTTCCGGCTGGCCTAATCTATGCAGCCTAATATGGAATTATAGAAGTCTATATGTCTATATGTGTTATGTGAATGCTAGGTCAAAGAGATGTGTTTTTAGTCTAGCTTTGAACTGACAGAGTGTGTCTGCTTCCCGGACAATGGTAGGAAGATTATTCCAGAGTTTTGGTGCTAAATAGGAGAAGGATCTACCGCCAGCAGTCGATTTTGATATTCTAGGTATTATCAACTGGCCGGAATTTTGAGATCGCAATAGACGTGAAGGACTGTAATGCGTTAAGAGCTCGCTCAAGTACTGCGGAGCTAAACCATTTAGTGCTTTGTAAGTAATCAGCAATATTTAAAAATTTATGCGATGTTTAATAGGGAGCCAGTGCAGTGTTGACAGAACCGGGCTAATATGGTCATACTTCCTGGTTCTGGGGTCCATTCTTCGTACGTTGCTTAAAACATCCGAGATCAAATGAGACATCCAAGATGATATCATCGTGCTACTCATGATCTGGCTAATTAGGTTCTTCGAACACACTTGCAGGATATGATTAGTATCGATGGATTGAGTTATCTGAGATAATTGCGCGTTCATGCGAAGTTTAAAAGGGGATATGTATCGATAGACATTGATCAGCAACGCTGCTATTGGCTGCTCAGCGTGGCCAAAGAGCGCGCCAGAGCCCGCCTTTTAGACATTCTCTGAGCGCGCTCAGTTTTTCTCACGAACTAATAGTCGAAGTTTATTCGGAATTTTAATGTTTAATTAAAACGCCAGGGAACACCTCAAAGTCTGCAAAAGCCAGGAGAGAGGGCTGGCAAAAAGTAGCAGACAATTTAAATCCGTTAGAAGTGGCCATGTTAGATGTTTTCATCACTTATTAGCCTATATTTTTGTATTTTAATAACTGCATAATTACTTTGTTCATTGTAATGTCAGAGTCACCACACTAGAACATGGGAACAAATAAAAGTACAAAATATTCTACTTAATGGTAGCCTAATTTTAGTTATATAGTCTCTTTTATAAAAAGCACTGTTAAATAAATGGTTGTCTGTTTATAAAAGCAACCAAGAAAAAGGCTGAAAAAAAAGAAAAAAAAAAGAAAGATCTTTATAGCCTACACTGTAAAATAATTTTTGCTGCATTAAATTAAGGCCGTATAGTCCTTTCACCTGTTAAATCTTGAGTAATGATGAATTGCTTTGACTTGTGAAAGTGAAAACTGATAAACTTATGTTAATGTAAAAACATTTTTCCCAAGTGTAGTTCATTGTAATGCCATTGCGTTTTCCTCTTTTGTGCACTTTTACACAATACACCAACACTTTTATCTGTTCCCAAGAAAGTGGTGGCTGAAACATGTGCAGTAAGTGGACATTTTCTAACTTTCCAAAGGAAAGAAAGTATAAGACTTTGTAGCCTAATGTCCATTTGTTTCCATTGCACTGGACAGTGAATAAACCCTCTCAGATAACTGTCATATAAGTCTACCTGCAAGTGCATAAATAACTTTACATAATTTATACTTGTATGCTTTATGGCTGCAATATAAGTTGCAGGATTCCACATCTACAGAAAGGCCTACAGAAGAGTCTGCACAGACAGAGGAGACATAGGCCTACAGGTGGGCAGTGAATAGCCAACTTTTCCTTTTTATTTGTTGCATGAGGCATGTGTCTAATATCTCTTGTTGCAGGCACTTGACCACTGGCTTTTCTTTACAAAGAAATTTTTGAAATAAAACTCAAGGAACTAAGCATATTTGTCTTTTATTAAACATTTAATGAAAAGTGTTTTTTTTTTTTTTTTTTTTTTTGGCAATGGTGTGTTGTGTAATATGGCACATGCAACAATGTCACAGGCCCTGTCAGGTGTGCAACCCTCAGACTTTTCAGACACTGAAATCTTCCCTTTAGATAGCCAAAGTTCATTTCATTGTGTGCCCTTGTCCTGGCTAGAGCTGCATTGTAACTGGTTTGGGTCAGGGAATGGGGTCATAAAACACCTGTCTGCAGGCAGGAACATGTCATAATCACCTATGAAAAAATGCAGTTCTGTTAGGATTAGCATAAGTGTATGTAATACAGTGAGCTTGATATTTAATTGTGGAATTTTCCTTATCACTTTCAAATAATATGCATACATGTAAATCTCTGAAAATGCTTAAGTCAGTGGTTCTCAAAGGTTACTGCAGGGGGGGCGCGGGAGATCTGCAAAAAATAAATAAAAAAAATACAGCCGTTACGTTACTACGGCGTTCAAGTGCGTGAAAGCGGTAGTGATAGCGCTCTTCTTTTATAAATCGGCAACGAACGGCAATTACACTGAATCGTTCTTTTCTTTTATAAATCGGCAACGAACGGCAATTACACTGAATCGTTCTTCTTCAGACCGTTGGAACAAGCCCAACCTAGAAGTTGCTCGCCAAAGAAAAAAACCTCTTCAGCGGACCGAATCACGAGCTGCTATTGTGAACGTGGCACTCCGCTGCTGTGCGCGCTCTGGTGAGAAGACCAACCAGAAGCTGAGCTCGTGAGGCACTCTCCAAAGCTGCTATATATTAACTTTTAATTATAAATTAAAAGTTAAAGTTCTGGTTTATTATTCTCTCTTACTGTTGATTCAATGACATGACAAATTAAAACTATTCCTGTTTTTCATTGCACGTTTTTATTTTATTTTGTAATTTTTTATTTTTTATTTTTCAAGGAGAAATACAGAAAGCAGGCCTTCAATAATTTCCTAAATCACTTGTAAGTTTATCATTGCACATATTTCATTGTAAAAAAACGTTCCGCTTATATATATATATATATATATATATTATTTAATTTTTTTGGGAGGGGGGGCCCAGATTTTTTTAAAGGTTTAAAGGGGGGCGCGACCAAAAAAGTTTGAGAACCACTGGCTTAAGTCATGCACAGATCCTGGCCATTTTGCTTTCACATTTGTGATATGGAAGATTTTAGTCAACTGCCTTTTTTAAAATTTGATATAATATTACTAATCTTGAATATTAAGAATCACAATAGTAACTGGGCTGCACATTTACATTGTGAACCCCCTTTCTGTTCACATAATCCCCTTCATTGAGGCCTTGATGGCAGTCTAGCCTCTGTTAGTGAAGCCTGAGTGACATATACTGTAATCGGCATGGTCATGATTGCATGATCTTCATAAAAAATTATGATAGCCTAAAAAAATAAAATAAAAAAATAAACTGCTTTAAAAAAACTGCTTTACAACATTGGGTCTTAAGTGGCTTGGAAATGCCACAAAAAAAACTACAACGTTTTTTAAACCTAAAAGCGCCAGGTAATCTCCGAATGACATGACAGACAGCACTTTCCATCAAGTTCTCCGCATCTCCAATAGTGTAAAGGAAAGAGCCACTCGCAAATAATCTTAGGGCAATGCAACAGTTTGTGCTGTAGCCTAGTTAAAGCCCGACTCCGACAAGTCGAAAATAAATGTGCGTTTCCAACAAATTAATAATGTAAACGACAATCTCACGAGTCACGAGAAAAAATATATATCTCAGAAAGTGCTGGACTTCCCGTATCAGCTCCGCTTATGAAGCCGGGATCTAATCCTGTTAACATGAAATAAGCCTGCTCGTGAGCAGGTTTAAGATTGCGCACCTGTTGCTATGACAGCAAGTCCAGGATGAGCGTCGAAGAACCAAACAATCCAAGATCATGGCAAATCGCCAACAATCAAATCCAGCTAAGTGAGTTAGCGACGTACGAAGAACGGGCCCCTGGTAAGAACTCGAGCTGCTGCGTTTTGGACTAGCTGTAGTTTGTTTATTAAGCGTGCAGGGCAACCACCCAGTAGAGCATTACAGTAATCTAGCCTGGAGGTCATGAACGCATGAACTAATTGTTCCACATTTGTCAATGAGAGCATATGACGTAATTTAGATATATTTTTAAGATGGAAAAATGCGGTTTTACAAATACTAGACACATGACTTTCAAATGAAAGATTGGTATCAAAGAGCACACCCAGGTTCCTAACCGACGACGAAGACTTAACAGAGCAGCCATCAAGTGTTAGACAGTATTCTAGATTATTACGTGAGGAAGTTTTTTGTCCGATAATTAGAATCTCTGCTTTTTCAGAATTTAGAAGTAGGAAATTACTAGTCATCCAATTTTTTATATCAGCTATGCATTCCGTTAATTTTGTGAATTGGTAAGTTTCGTCTGGGCGTGAAGAAATATAGAGCTGAGTATCATCGGCATAACAGTGAAAGCTAATTCCATGTTTCCTAATGATATCTCCTAATGGTAGCATGTACAGAGTGAACAGCAGCGGTCCTAGTACTGAGCCTTGTGGTACGCCATACTGAACTTGTGATCGATGAGACATCTCTTCATTTACTGCTACAAACTGATAACGGTCAGATAAGTATGATTTAAACCATGCTAGTGCAATCCCACTAATCCCAACATAGTTTTCGAGTCTATTTAAAAGAATGGTGTGGTCAATGGTGTCAAATGCAGCACTAAGATCGAGTAACACTAATAGCGAGATACAACCACGATCGGATGATAAGAGCAAATAATTTGTGACTCTAATGAGAGCTGTCTCGGTACTATGGTACGGTCTAAATCCGGACTGGAAATCCTCGCAAATATCATTTCTTTCTAAAAAGGAACATAGTTGTGAAGATACTGCCTTTTCTAGTATCTTTTACAGAAAAGGTAGATTCGAGATCGGCCTGTAATAGACTAATTGTGTAGGATCAAGTTGCGTTTTTTTAACCAGCGGTTTAATCATAGCCAGCTTAAAGGTTTTCGGTACATATCCTAGTAACAAAGATGAATTAATGATTTTAAGAAGAGGATCTAGGACCTCTGGAAGCATCTCTTTTAGTAGCTTAGTCGGTATAGGGTCTAACACACATGTTGTCGATTTAGATGATTTAATGAGTTTAGTAAATTCTTCCTCTCCTATAGCAACGAATGAATCAAATTTTTCTTCAAGGAGACTACAATGCACTGCCTGATGCGATACTGTAGTAGACGGTTGCATAGTTATAATTTTGTCCCTGATATTTTCAATCTTGTTAGTAAAGAAGTTCATAAAGTCATTACTGCTGTGTTGTTTGGAAATTTCGGTGCTTGAAGCTTTCTTTTTCGTTAGTTTAGCCACCGTTTCAAATAAATACCTAGGATTATGTTTATTTTCTTCTAATAGGGTTGAAAAATAAGCAGATCTAGCAGCTTTTAAAGCCTCTCTGTAAGCAATAGAGCTCTCCTTCCATGAAATGCGAAATACCTCTAGTTTTGTTTTCTCTCTTAAGGGCCCGAGTGTGCTCGTTGTACCACGGCGTTGGACTATTTTCTTTAATCTTCTTTAAGCGCAACGGAGCAACTGTGTCTAAAGTGCTGGAAAAGAGAGAGTTAAAAGTTTCTGTTGCAATATCAAGTTCTTCTAAGCTATCTGGAATGCAGAGATGATGAAATTGATCAGGAAGATTATTGATAAAGCAATCTTTAGTGGCAGAAGTGATAGTTCTAACATATTTGAAACACGGAGTCGGCTTTGCAGCCTTGGCTAAATGTAATTTACACGAGACTAGGTAATGATCTGAGATGTCATCGCTCTGCTGCAGAATTTCAACAGCATCAACATCTATTCCGTGTGATAATATTAGATCTAGAGTATGATTACGACGATGAGCAGGTCCTGACACGTGTTGTCTAAATCCAAATGAGTTTACAATGTCTTTAAATGCCAATCCCAATGCATCTTTTTCATTATCGATGTGTATATTAAAATCACCAACAATTAGTACTTTATCTGCAGTCAATATTAATTCTGAT
Source organism: Abramis brama (assembly GCF_963993115.1). Lineage (NCBI taxonomy): Eukaryota > Metazoa > Chordata > Actinopteri > Cypriniformes > Leuciscidae > Abramis > Abramis brama. The sequence goes on along the minus strand of NW_028156027.1, from coordinate 160,606 downwards.
AGAAAGTCCGCAAATTCTTTGATAAAGTCTGTATGGTGCCCTGGTGGCCTGTATACAGTAGCTAGCATAAATCTCAAGCGTGATTTATCGTTTATACTATATATTTTTACATTAAGCACCAATGCTTCAAAAGAATTATATTTAAAACTGCCGATCCAGAGTCTGTTCACGTCACTTCAGCCGACCCACAGAGTGTTCACGTCACTTCAGCCGATCCAGAGACTGTTCACGTCACATCTGCCGATCCAGCTGTTCACGTCACGTCTGCCGATCCAGAGACTGTTCACGTCACTTCAGTCGATCCAGAGACTGTTCATGTCACGTCCGCCGATCCAGAGACTGTTCACGTCACATCTGCCGATCCAGAGACTGTTCACGTCACCTGCCGATCCAGAGACTGTTCACGTCACTTCAGCCGATCCAGAGACTGTTCATGTCACGTCTGCCAATCCAGAGTCTGTTCACGTCACTTCAGCCGATCCAGAGACTGTTCACGTCACGTCTGCCGATCCAGAGTCTGTTCACGTCACGTCCGCCGATCCAGAGACTGTTTACGTCACGTCTGCCGATCCAGAGACTGTTCACGTCACGTCTGCCGATCCAGAGTCTGTTCACGTCACTTCAGCCGATCCACAGACTGTTCACGTCACATCTGCCGATCCAGAGACTATTCACATCACATCTGCCGATCCAGAGACTGTTCACGTCACGTCTGCCGATCCAGAGACTGTTCACGTCACTTCAGCCGATCCAGAGTCTGTTCACGTCACTTCAGCCGATCCAGAGACTGTTCACGTCACTTCAGCCGATCCAGAGACTGTTCAGGTCACGTCCGCCGATCCAGAGTCTGTTCACGTCACGTCCGCCGATCCAGAGACTGTTCACGTCACGTCTGCCGATCCAGAGTCTGTTCACATCACTTCAGCCGATCCAGAGACTGTTCACATCACTTCTGCCGATCCAGAGTCTGTTCACGTCACTTCAGCCGATCCAGAGTCTGTTCACGTCACGTCTGCCGATCCAGAGACTGTTCACGTCACTTCAGCCGATCCAGAGACTGTTCAGGTCACGTCCGCCGATCCAGAGTCTGTTCACGTCACGTCCGCCGATCCAGAGACTGTTCACGTCACGTCCGCCGATCCAGAGACTGTTCACGTCACGTCCGCCGATCCAGAGTCTGTTCACGTCACTTCAGCCGATCCAGAGACTGTTCACGTCACGTCTGCCGATCCAGAGACTGTTCACGTCACGTCCGCCGATCCAGAGTCTGTTCACGTCACTTCAGCCGATCCAGAGACTGTTCACGTCACGTCTGCCGATCCAGAGACTGTTCACGTCACTTCAGCCGATCCAGAGTCTGTTCACATCACTTCAGCCGATCCAGAGACTGTTCACGTCACGTCTGCCGATCCAGAGACTGTTCACCTCACTTCAGCCAATCCAGAGTCTGTTCACGTCACTTCAGCCGATCCAGAGACCGTTCACGTCACGTCCGCCGATCCAGAGACTGTTCACGTCACGTCCGCCGATCCAGAGACTGTTCACGTCACGTCCGCCGATCCAGAGACTGTTCACGTCACGTCTGCCGATCCAGAGTCTGTTCACATCACTTCAGCCGATCCAGAGACTGTTCACATCACTTCTGCCGATCCAGAGTCTGTTCACGTCACTTCAGCCGATCCAGAGTCTGTTCACGTCACGTCTGCCGATCCAGAGACTGTTCACGTCACTTCAGCCGATCCAGAGACTGTTCAGGTCACGTCCGCCGATCCAGAGTCTGTTCAGGTCACGTCCGCCGATCCAGAGTCTGTTCACGTCACGTCCGCCGATCCAGAGACTGTTCACGTCACGTCCGCCGATCCAGAGTCTGTTCACGTCACTTCAGCCGATCCAGAGACTGTTCACGTCACGTCTGCCGATCCAGAGACTGTTCACGTCACGTCTGCCGATCCAGAGTCTGTTCACGTCACTTCAGCCGATCCAGAGACTGTTCACGTCACGTCTGCCGATCCAGAGACTGTTCACGTCACTTCAGCCGATCCAGAGTCTGTTCACATCACTTCAGCCGATCCAGAGACTGTTCACGTCACGTCTGCCGATCCAGAGACTGTTCACGTCACTTCAGCCAATCCAGAGTCTGTTCACGTCACTTCAGCCGATCCAGAGACCGTTCACGTCACGTCCGCCAATCCAGAGACTGTTCACGTCACGTCCGCCGATCCAGAGACTGTTCACGTCACTTCAGCCGATCCAGAGTCTGTTCACGTCACGTCCGCCGATCCAGAGACTGTTCACGTCACATCCGCCGATCCAGAGACGTTCACGTCACTTCAGCCGATCCAGAGTCTGTTCACGTCACTTCAGCCGATCCAGACACTGTTCAGGTCACGTCTGCCAATCCAGAGACTGTTCACGTCACTTCAGCCGATCCAGAGACTGTTCAGGTCACGTCTGCCGATCCAGAGACTGTTCACGTCACGTCCGCCGATCCAGAGACTGTTCACGTCACGTCCGCCGATCCAGAGACTGTTCACGTCACGTCTTCTGAGCCAGAGACTGTTCACATCACTTCAGCCAATCCAGAGACTGTTCACGTCACGTCTGCCGATCCAGAGTCTGTTCACGTCACGTCTGCCGATCCAGAGACTGTTCACGTCACGTCCGCCGATCCAGAGACAGTTCACGTTACTTCAGCCGATCCAGAGTCTGTTCACCTCACTTCAGCCGATCCAGAGACTGTTCAGGGGCCTCATTTATAAAACTTTGCGTAGGATTTGCGTCAGAAGTGGCGTACGGATGAAACATAGGACGTGCGTACGCACAGAAATATTCGGATTTATAAAACCGTGCGCACGCACATCCTACGCAGTTTTCCCTTAATAAATCACAATCAATTCTAAATGTAGCGCAGCTTTTGCGGCTTCATGTCACGCCCATAGTTGCCCATAAATAGTCCGTGAAACGCCCACAAGTTAATATTCATCGATTGCGAAATCATGGCAAACACAGAGGAAAACCAAGAAACGTAACTTCACTCACGTCATTACGCCTTGTGACGGCATCATGGCATTTTATTACCATCCATTTGATTGCATCTGACAAGCTACAGATGTGTTATGAGGATGAATTGCATAACATGCCAATATTATTGCAGAACATATTTCACTTTTCATTTTGCAAATATGTGTTAATTTGCATTTCTGTTGTAATCTTCGTTTGCTTTTGTTTGTTTTACACTGCAGATCGATCAAATGGGTGTTCGTGTCGGCTGTTAATTGTAAGACTTGCTAAGTCTTCATGTTATTTATGAGAGGCAGTATTGCCATTTCTTTTACAGTTTCTACAGTTTCACACACTTTCACGTGTTTCTTCATTCTGCCGACGGTGTCGCCATTTCTCATTTCACCCGTTTTTGTGCGTATGCCTGGGTCAGACCTTGCGTGAAGGACCGCACATTTTCCCGTCAAGTTTGCTTTTTATAAATACCAATTATTCCGTAGAGAGCGGCGTACGCCTTCTTTTGTGCGTACGCAACGTTTATAAATGAGGCCCCAGGTCACGTCTGCCGATCCAGAGACTGTTCACGTCACGTCTGCCGATCCAGAGTCTGTTCACGTCACTTCAGCCGATCCAGAGACTGTTCAGGTCACGTCTGCCGATCCAGAGACTGTTCACGTCACGACTGTTCAAGTCATGTCCGCCGATCCAGAGACTGTTCACGTCACGTCCGCCGATCCAGAGACTGTTCACATCACGTCCGCCGATCCAGAGACTGATGGTCTTCGGACAAGATGGTCGCCGCCACGACGCCTGAGCCCTCAGTAGAGATGGCCGCCGCCATGCCTAAACCTCAGCAGGGATGGTCGCTGCCACGCCTGAACCTGAGCCCTCAGCAGAGATGGCCACCGCCATGCCTAAACCTGAGCCCTCAGCAGAGATGGCCACCGCCATGCCTAAACCTGAGCCCTCAGCAGGGATTGGCTGCGTCCGAAATCGCGTACTATGCGAGTAGGTACTACATTTAAATTAGAACGTGCTTCGCGACCGTTAAAAAAGTACGTTCTATATAGTATGAATACAGTTAGTATGAATGGAGTCCGGACGTACTTCATGCACCATGTTGGTATTGTCACGTAACATGCGTGGTCACATCAGCGCGAAAATTTAAAGAGCCCGTTCCACTGACTGCAATGTTTTTAGTTTTTCTTTCCGCTTTCGTCTGCGTTTTTACGTCGTTCATACTCACAATTCAGAGTCGTCGGTCAGTTGCTCGCACACACACACACACACAAACCTGTGAACAATGACAGATGTCGATTTTTGGCAAGGAAAAAGTAATTTATTTGCTTGTGATATTACCATCAATGAATAGACATGAATGAATCAATAGTATGCGTGTGTTTATCTCTGTTGATTCATTCATGGATGGCAATATCACAGTGTGTGTGTGTGTGTGTGTGTGTGTGTGTGTGTGTGTGTATGTACTATGTATATATGAAGACTTCAGACGTAAAAGAAAATAATTCTTCTAAAATTAGCATTTTTATCAAGCTTGTATTATTTAAGTTCAGTAATTTCACTTTAATGACAATTAATAGGTCCTTTTCATTGCCATTAAAGTGAAATAACTGAACATAAACATACAAGCTTGATAAAAATAATCAAACTAGAAGAAAATTTCAGATGGCACTTAGAGGCTTTTACATCTTAAGTATTCATATGTGTGTGTGTGTGTGTATGTGTGTATATATATATATATATATATACACACACACACACATAAGAAATGGATCATATACATATAATACATACATATTATATTTATAAATAATCCAACACAGAAAACAAGTGTCTTGTTGATTCAAATTGTATTCTAAAATAAACTATAAACACGTTTACAGATTGTGAGCCCTACAACCTATTGTGCCAATTCTTCATCTATATTTTAAAGATGGAGCTGACCTCCGCCCCAACCTCCGACTTTCACAGTAGTCCATCCAGTCACTGATTGCGACCATGGGTGGAAAAAAAGGACATCGAGGTGCTGGTCTTCTAGCTATATCACATATTCAAGCTTAATTTTTTACAAATTATTTACTTTAAATTTGGGTAGGAAAAATTCAAGTGGAAATCCAAAAATTACCCAGGGTGTAAAGTTCTCATCTTGGTCACATGCTTTTAAAGAAACAGATTTTGAATTATTTTAAAGTGATGCCCAATAAATGCGATTGTTAGTAAGAAAGTCCCTTTAGATCTTTTAGAAGGTTACCTTACTGAAGCTGCTGAAGTTCATTTTCTTCCCTCAAGATGACACTTTAATATAAAAAAAGTTTTAAAACTTTTGCTTTTGGTGGTGCTTTAAGCTCTATTATACTACTTTGTGGCAAAGTTTTGTGATTTTGTTTTAAGCTTTGTATTCTGTATCCATTTAAAAGTTAAAAAATATACAAAAATAAAGCAAATACATTTTAAATGTGTCTGGAGTGTGGGTATTTCTCTTCATTGTGGCACTCATATTTTTCAGATATACCTGCAATTTGCTTGTTTCAAAAAACATCTGGAATCTGCCACAAAATAAGTGCACACACAACACCCTTTAAAAATATGAATTACTCAATGCCACATATTAAACACTTTACAACTGACAATCTAACTACTGTAAATCCCTGGGAATTAAGTGTTTTGTAATAAAACATGCTAAAACAGCATTACAAAATGAACTTACCAACAAATAAATGGAAAGAGAGTGTGTAACATTTGTTTTCTTTATAATTATTTTTTTAGCAATTATTTATAAAAGCTGAAGGAATCTTTCCCCTCTCTCGTCGCTCTTTCTTTTCTTTCCTCCCTTTCATTAGCCACTCTCCACTCTGTAAGAACACAGGTGTGTTCATCAGCCCCCTGCAAAATCAACACAGAATTTAACATTAGTGATGAAACATGGTCAATCTATATTATTATATTAATGTTACATGGACAAGTTGAGGTACGTTACACTTGAAACAGTAGCTTGCTACGTAGCCAACACATATTACATATCAATACTGGTAAAGGAGAAATAAAATCGTTGTAAAATGAAAAAATAAAAGTTTTGTAACTCTGTCATTTAACTGAGAAACAATGTTGTTGTTTAAATAAAACAGTATTAACTAACTTAGCTGACAGGCATTAGCTCATTCTGTTCGGTAATAATAATAATGATAAAATTGTCATTTTGCAGCCAATTCACAAACTTGTACCCTCGATTTACATTATTTAAACTTTTAACAAGTCAATTGTTTACTTATATGATGTTAAACGAATAATTTAGTGTTTTAAATTATAAAGATAATTTAGTGTTTTCATCTGGTCTTGATGAAATATATAATTGAGTGTCATCAGCATAACAGTGGAAATTAATTCCATGTTTTCTTATAATATTACCAAGTGGCAGCATATATATTGAGAATAGCAGAGGGCCTAACACAGAGTACGATCTAAACCAGCTTAATGCCTGTCCATGAACACCAGTGTAGTTTTGTAGTCGATCTAAGAGTATTTTGTGATCTATAGTATCGAACGCAGCGCTGAGATCGAGTAAAACTAGTATTGAGATACAGCCTTGGTCAGAAGCTAGAAGTAAATCATTTGTCATTTTAACGAGCGCAGTTTCTGTGCTATGATGCGGTCTGAATCCTGACTGAAATTTTTCAAAGATATAATTTTCTTGCAAGAAAGAGCACAATTGAGCGGACACAACTTTTTCTAGTATTTTAGACATAAATGGAAGATTTGAAATGGGTCTATAATTTGCTAGCTAATTGTGATCTAATTGCGGTTTCTTAATGAGAGGTTTTATAACTGCCAGTTTAAATGTTCTTGGAACATGACCTAAAGATAAAGATGAGTTAATAATATTGAGGAGAGGCTCTTCCACTACAGGTAACACTTCTTTCAGAAGTTTAGTGGGTATTGGGTCTAATAAACATGTTGTTGGTTTAGATGCAATGATACGTTTATTTAGCTCTTCCTGTCCTATAGTTGTAAAGCGCTGTAGTTTTTCTTGAGGGGTGATAATTGAGGCTGAATTATAAGACACCATTAAAGATTGTACATTTACAATTGTGTTTCTGATGCTTTCTATTTTCTCAGTGAAGAAATTCATAAAATCATTACTACTAAACTGTAACGGAATATTTTGCTCAGGTGATGTCTGTTTATTTGTTAGTCTAGCCATGGTGTTAAATAAAAACCTTGGATTATTTTGGTTATTTTCTATTAGTTTGCGGAGATGCTCAGCCCTGGCTGTTTTTAGAGTCTTTTTATAACGTGACATACTGTCTTTCCACGTGATTCTAAAGACCTCTAAATTAGTTTGTTTCCATTTACGCTCTAAATTACAAGTTTCTCTCTTGATAACATGCGTAGCACTGTTATACCATGGTGCTTTAGTTTTCTCTCTAACCTTTTTTAATCTAATTGGTGCAACAATGTCTAATGTACTAGAGAAAATGGTGCTCATAGTGCTAGTCATTTCCTCTAGTTCATCTGTTTGTTTGGGTTCACTGAGCAGCCGAGTTAGATCAGGTAAGCTATTTGAGAATCTATCTATAGTGGTTGGAAGGATTGTTCTGCCTGGTCGATAACGTGGCGCAACATGACAAATTTCAGCAGTACGTAGTATGCATGTTACCATGTAATGATCAGTGACATCATCACTTTGTGGAATGATATCTATATCGGTTGGATCGGTTCCATATGATATAATTAAATTGAGTGTATGATTAAGACGATGAGTGGGACCAGTGACGTTTTGCTTAACCCCAAAGGAGTTTAATAAATCTGTAAACGCAGCCCCTAACGCATCATTTGTGTTATCTACGTGTATGTTAAAATCTCCAACAATTAATGCTTTATCGACATTGACCAATAGATCTGAGAGAAAGTCTGCAAACTCTTTTAGGAAATCAGCATAGGGCCCTGGAGGTCTATATACAGTAGCCAAGGCTAGAGATAATAGGGATTTATTTCTTACATCTGAGAGCGTAACATTTAGCACAAGTACTTCAAACGAAATAAACCTGTGACCTGTTTTCTGAGTAACATTAAGAATATCTCTATAGATTGTTGCAACACCACTGCCACAACCAATCAGACGGGGCTCATGTTTATAACAGTATCCTGATGGAGTAGACTCATTTAGACCGAAATAATCATTTGGTTTGAGCCAGGTTTCAGTAAGGCAAAGTACATAGAAACTATTATCTGTGACCATTTCATTTACAATAACCGCCTTAGGTGTGAGCAATCTAATGTTTAGAAGACCTAGCTTCAGAAATTGTTTTTGTTCACTAATATTGAGATTTTCTGGTTTAATCACAATTAGGTTTTTCCTAGATCCTACAGTAGATTTAATGTTTGACCTCACTAAACGAGGAATAGACACAGTTTCTATATAATGTTCTACAGTGGTACTTATATCAATTGGGACAGCAAAGTTGGGACAGCAAAGACTGTGATTTGGACTTTGACTTACTAGTCATATGGTGTGTAGCGTCTTGGAGATGTTGTCCGACAGAAGAGCTGCTCCGATTCTGCTGGGGTGAAGGCCATCAGCACGGAAGAGCCTAGGACGCTCTCAAAACAGATTCCAATTATTTACAAAGAGCAGTTTCTGTTCATTACACCATGTCATTAGCCATTCATGTAGAGCAAATAATCTACTGAACCTTTCATGTCCTAGTTGGTACGTGGGAAGCGGTCCAGACGCGATGATCGTTGTTTCAGGCGATGTGCTGCGTACCGTCTCGATCAGGCTCCTGTAGTCCTTCTTCAGAACCTCTGTCTGCCGCAGCCTGATGCCGTTCATTCCCGCGTGCAGCACGACAGCTCCGACGGCGCTTGTCACTGTTCAGGATCTCGGGGACCTGCGCAGCAACATCGAGAACACGAGCACCAGGAAAGCAGTGAGTGCGCACCTTACCTTTACCTGAGGTAGCGTGGACATGCAGGACGATGGAACTGCCAATGATCACAGCGTCGCGTTCCGTCTCGCGTAGAGGGGAGAAGCGGTTCCGGGTGGAGATCTCGAAGGCCGAGAGGGGCGGAGAGGTCCTTGCTCTGGTCCTGGCTCGCGTCTTCCGCCGTGGAATCACACAGGGTCCATGGTGTTGTGTCGGTGCCGGAGTGAATGAAACCAGGGATGATCACATCCTGGCTGCTCGGGTCCTGTGCAGAGAAACACACGGAGTAGACGAAGTCAGAGTCAAAAAATTACTAACCACTGACTTGTGAGCATCGGCGTGTGATGTTTCAAGCGCTGATCGCCGATCTCGCAGCTCGGCTCGCCTCTCTAGTAGGTCACTGATCTGCTTATCGACGGACTCAAACTCTAACTGCACAGAAAGCAGCTTGAAGGTGTCCTCACCTGCACTCAAAGGTAACGTTAGACACACATCCGATATATTCTTAGACACACATCCGATATAATTATAGCTTTCAGTGATACGGGTGTAAATAAGACGATCGATAGGCGAGACCACGCGTGCAAATGCTAGCGGGCTAAGGCTAGTAGCGGAAGTACGGAAAGTTGGATATAAGTAGCGATATCAAAGCAGTCTGATTGTTTTTTTATAAAGAATAGTATCGGAGATATGTTCACACGCTGTAAAATTAGAAAATTTCTATTTATAAATAAATGTGAAAGAAGAAAATCAAGGATTATGAATCAATTTTGACGCAGCTCCAAACACAAACAACACGCTTCCTTAGCAGAGATGGCCACCGCCATGCCTGAACCTGAGCCCTCAGCAAAGATGGCCGCCGCCACGTCTGTTCCCGAGCCGGTGTCTGTTCCTGCCCATAACCCCAAGGAAATTTTGGATGGGGGCAGGAGGTCCTCTGATAGGACCATGAGGGCCGATATATTCACTGATATATTCAGCCGTCAAGAAAGTTTCACTTCAACCAGGTAATCAAGGTTGGCAACCATGGCCATCACACTACTGTTAGCATGATATACATTTACACCATCAAAATTAACAGTGCTGAACTTTATTATAAAAAAAATAAAACTCTATTGAACCATGAAAACATGCTAAATTAAATAAATATATAAATATGAATAAATATTGAAGTCAATAAAAGACATTCATTCAAACTGAAACTGAAGTAATACTCTAAATAACAAATAAAACCAGTTACATTCAAAATGTAACTGTTAAACTGTTCTTTTTCAACTTAATGAATAAAAAAGTAACAAAATTTGATCGGTATAATATTTTAGCAATACAATTGCACCTTGATCATTCATGTTAGTTTGATAGTGCATTATCTATGGTTAACAAATAAAAACCTTAATTTAAATTTATATAATGTACATGTACTTAATATAAATTAGTACATGTTAATTAACAAATAATGAACAATCCTTATACAGCAGTTATTAACCTTAGTTAATGTTACATATGGAATTTTATTGTAAGTGTTATCATTTCATATAAATCCAAACAGTCATGCTTAAAGATGGCCAACTTTAAATATCTACAACGCCAGAGCATTGAAATGACAAATATTACATGTATAGTCTCACACTTTTGCTTCTATTTTATAAACACTTGATGATTATCTAATCAGAATAACAAAATATGTATTAAAGTGATGATGAAAAAATAACCGAAATCGGATGCTTTTCTGATTTGTTTATATGTTTCTGTCGGCTGTATGAACATATAAGTTTGCTATCTTACGTCTCTAGCTTTAAATATGCAACTTCTCTGCATATTTAATGCATAAAAGTGACCAGCTCGATATAAACTAATGCAAATAGATGGTAACAATTGTGACATTAAACATTCGGGTCGGACTTACGTTTATTTTTGTCAGTGTTTTAACCGCTTGAGGTACTACTAATGTTAGTGTCCTCTCAGCCTTGAAGTAAACAAACATACTGTTGTGCTGTTCTTTCTCTACTAATGCAGCATTTAGTCAACAAATTAATCACTTTATAATGATATGACAAAATGTACTGAAGGGAGTGGATTGGAATCCACTGCTGCTCTAATGTATATGTAATGAGTGATTATAATCAAGGTATTAATCAATACTTTTCCTTCTAAATATCAAATGAGTTGAATGACTTCTCTGGAAATTTTACTTTGTTATAGAAGTTACCAGTGTGATTACTGAAATGTTCTTTTTATGTATTCTTTAATGTCTGTATTTGATATTTGAATGCAGTAACATTGCTTGCCTATTTATTAGTGGTGGGGGAAAAAATCGATTCTGTTCAGTATCGCGATATTTTGCGCACGCAATTATATCGATACAGTAGCGCAAAGTATCGCAATATTTAATTATAAAATTATCTGTTTTACTTTTGGGTTTTCTCAGAGTTTACTCTGATAATTTACATTTGCGTATTACATCCACAATGAAGCGCTTATTGCGGTGCTTTGTTGTCGTGCATTCAACAGGAAATTCAAATGAAAATGTAGATGCCAAGTATAAGTTTAGCATAGATATATTTCCACTCGCTGAACACTGACTGAGCGCTTGAGAGTTTCACTCTCCGTCAAGCGATCATTCAGCTCAGCGTACCTGTGTGTGACGTACCGTAAACTCTAGGGGTGTAACGATATTCAAACCGAACCGGAAAACCGCGATACAACAGCCACGGTTCGAACCGTGATACTCTCATGTCGAACCGAACGCGCCCCGCCCCCTGCTGCCCCGGCCCAACTCTCACTTCACTTTGTCACAAAACTGTTTTTTTCTTCCTTGACATTTGATTAAATATAGTAATTAATCATGAGTACACTTTTAACAACTAATAAGAGCTGTAGTTTTACTAAATATTATTATAATATTATTTACTAAATAAAGTGCATGTCACGTGATTTGGGTGATCGATCACGCTCGGGAGTTTACATACGCACTTCAGGATGGCAACTCCGCGGCAAATTGAGATTGAAGACCCTCCGGTCACATTTACGTCTCCTGTGTGGTCAAATTTTGGTTTTCCAGTGGAATACAATAATGGAAATCGTGTCATAGACAAAACGCGCGTCGTCTGTCGTAAGTGTTTCACAAAAGTTGCTCATATGACGAGAAACACTTCTAACATGCAAGCGCATCTCCGGAGACATCATCCCGACATTGATATCAGCAGCACACATAAGAGACCTCAAAAACAGGAAACTCTTCTGCCTTTAGAATTAAGCTAGAGGCCGACCCAGACCGTGCTCAAGCAATTACCAAGGCAATTGGTGTTTTCATGGCACAGGATATGCGCCCTTTTTCAGTTGTTGAGAACGACGGATTCACGCATTTGCTACGTCTGTTAGAGCCCAGATATCAATTACAGAGCCGACCGCATTTTAGTCAGAATGTTTTGCCTCAACTTTACAACAAAGTGAAAGCCAAACTGGTGGAGGACCTGAGCAATGCAAAATTCATTGCTTTAACTACAGACGGGTGGACCTCCCATGCAACTCAGTCCTTCATCACGATCACGGCGCACTATATTACCGACAACTGGGTAATCCCGTTCTCCAGACACGCGCTGTCTATGAAAGCCATACAAGTGATCATCTGTCGGAAATACTACAGGGAGCTGTAGCTGAGTGGAAAATTAACAGAGAAAACGTGACTGTTCCCGTCACAACAGACAAGGCCAAAAACATAGTGAATGCAGTTAAAGCAGCCGGATTTTCACGAAACATTCGATGTTTTGCACACACTGTTAACCCTCTGGGGACCAAGCTGTTTTTGGGGTCCTTGAGATGTTCTGACATGCCTTGACATTTGTGCTTTTTTCAGTTATTTATAAACATGTTAATGGCAAAGGTGTAAATTCACTCTATATAGCACAAACAGGGCTACCATAATATGCGAGCAACGTGTATGTAGATGTTTGTATTTTTAAGAGAATAATGTTTATGCGTGGTTATTGGAAAAAATTAAAATGAAAGTTGCTGAATTAAGACCACAAAACACATATTAAATATGTGTCCACAAGACTTTTGACTAATGGATGTTGTCCCTTTGAGTTCTAGCTTCAAAATGATGTAAAAATAGTCTTGCTTTATCGTTCACAAAAAAAAATACATTGATTTAAATGGTGTAAAACAGGTTTTGCTTGGAAAGCCAATATGCGAGGGGGAGGAGTAGTTTACACCTTAGATTACAATGTCCCACCCACTCTGCATAATGAGCCATTCACTCAGGTGTGAAACTGACTGAGCCACAATGCAAGGACAAAAGATGTATTTAGAAGAAGACTTATATTGACCATTTAAGATTTCGCTTACATCTCTCTTGTAAATATGTTTTGCTATTTTATTAAAAATGTTACAATTACAACAATAATTACAATTTCAACAATATTTCAAGTGTACTCTTTCTTTGTAAAAAAAAAAAAAAAAAAAGATTATAGGCCTACATTTTATCATATGTATTCATTAGTTTGAATATAGCCAACATTGGAACATCTAACATCTTAGTCTATGAATTTATTTTTGACAAAAATAGTATTTTTTTTGCAGTTTAATACGTTGCTTATACAAATACATTTTATTTCAACATATTCCAGTCGATTTTTACTCATCTCAGTAGGCTATAGCAAAGCAGTTTATTCTTTCACACACAGACGCGCGATTCATATTTAGGCTAAACAGTCTTTACAAATATGTCCCCTTCATTCATCTCACAGAAAGGCGAGTCATATTATAGAAATGCGATTCATCTTTTTGCGGTTTACATAGGCCTACACTAACGTTATTCCATAACGTTATTCCACACGTGAGAAAAGAAAACAGCCTACCTCACTCCTCAGCGGAATCTGCTCCTCATTTCAGGAGATATTGCTCCTCATCAGCACTGTTCTGAGGAATCTTTTCTCCATAAGGTAGGCTATAATGTCTCACTCGCGAGGAGTCGCGACGCGCTTTGTTTACAGCTGATGTGGGCGTTTCACAGCTCTGAAATAGTTCTCAGAATTTGCGTTTGAATAGCACGCGCTCTCCGGGGAGTGGTCACATTACTGTGAATTAGCTCGTAATGAGCTCGACAGGAGTCGCTCTCTTTTTATACAGATTACAGAAGCTGAGAATATTTGTTTTTTATATAAATGTCTTCATTTAAAAGATGCGATCTCAAGCTTTATGCCCGTGGGTCTGTTTGCCTGTTTGACTGAATTTTCGCGGAGTTATAGATCATTTTCGAACGCGTTTCAAATGGGAGTTTACTGACAGAGAGAAGGCAGAAATCGCATCATGTTAATTTTTCTTTATTTGTCAAAAAGCAAAACACTTTATTTTTATTGTGAGTATACAGAAAAAAATAGAAACTGAACAGGATCGATTGATGTATTACACGAAAATGAAAGATCAAAATTAACAGAGCATTTAGTGTTTATTTTCATTGCTAAAAAAAAAAAAAAACGAGCAAAACGCGCGGGCGTGTTTGTGGTCCCCAGAGGGTTAACCTGGCTTCACAACGGGGGATGGGCGTTAACCAGATGTCACGGCTTTTAGGCAGAGTGAGAAAAGTTGTCACTTTTTTCCATCGAAGCACTACTGCTGCAGCAGTGCTCAAGGACAAACAAGAGATGCTCCAACTGCCTACACACAAGCTGATTCAGGATGTCCCCACCAGGTGGAACTCAAGCTATGACATGCTTGAGCGCTACCTTGAACAGCAGGCTGCTGTTTTCTCAGCACTTACAGACAAAAATGTTAAGAGGAACATTAAGGACATTGTTACTCTGTCTGATGAAGATCTAAAAGTAGCTGAGAACATTGTTCAGGTTCTCAAACCACTGAAAACGGTAACAGCTCTGTTGAGCACTGAACAGCTGCCAACCGTTTCAATGATAATGCCACTGAAACACACCATCCTGGAATCTATGACCGTGAGTTGCACAGATACAGCAGTTGTGAAAGATCTGCCATTGTGTCCGACTTCACCAACAGATACCCAGACTCTGACTCAACACTTGTGCGGTTTCTTCATATGAGTCACTTCACTTGACTTCACTTGACCCACGTTTTAAATCTCTACTACGCGCAGCATCGTCTTCAACAGCCTGATAGAGAAGATTCTGTAATACCATCCCTCACAGCAGGTATTTTTGTTTAATTGTTTTAATTCATTTGATTAATTAATTTAAATTAATACATTTAAAAAAAAATACATTTTATAAATTTCATTGTTTATAAATACCACAGACTTGCATAAATGTGAATATGTCCTGTGAAAAGCACTTTACATATATAATTTTTGAAACTCTAAAATCTAAACAGAAACTTAGATCATCAGAAATGACAAGCATCACTATGTTTTTGATCGTTTTGAATTTTCTATTTTATTTGTCAGATATGAATTGCAATTAGCAATAGTAACTTAAAACTATTTTGTGGCTTTGTCCTTGTTAGGCCCAAGCCTCAGAGGAGCAGTCAGAAGTGGCATCCAGCAGTGAATGTGATCCTCCAGCCAAAAGAGCACCAATCGCGGAACTGTTTGGAAAGTTATTTCCAGTGGAGACGAGCACACCTGCATCCAAGTCTCTGTCTCAAATGGTGAAAGAGAAGGTGCAGCGTTACAAGGAAGTACCGACTCTTCAAGTGGAGTCAAATCCACTTTCATGGTGGAAGGACGAAGAAAGCCAGTTTCCCCATTTAGCCAGGTTGGCTAAATGCTTCCTTGGAGTCCCTGCAACATCAGTCCCCAGTGAGCGGGTGTTCTCTACTGCAGGGGACATTGTTACAGCACAGAGAGCAAGCCTCTCACCTGAGAATGTGGACATGATGATATTTCTGAAGAAGAATTTAAAATTTTTATTTAACATTTTAGATGTATTATAAATTTTATTTTATTAGACCAGTTTATTTCTGACTAGTCAAGTGGAGGCATTTATTTAATTTTAGTTGACTCAGGTGTGCAGTTTATTTTTGACTAGTCAGCGGAAGCATTTATTTAATTTTAGTTAACCCTCAGACGGTCTTCGTTTCGGAGTCACATCCTGGGCCTTCCCGGTCAGAAGTGACCGGAGGCCTAAAAATGAAACTTCCTCCATCCCAGTAAAACCAATGCAATTTATTTTTGTTCTATAATATTTATTCTTTTTAATTTTGTATTTTGAGATGAATTTATTAATATTTATGCAATATTTATGGTCTATTTTTGCCATTGAAATTAATTAAAAAAAAATATATAAATATATGTTTTTTATTTTATTTTTTATTTATGCAGTATTTTAGTTTAATATAGAGTCTAGGCCTTCAAAAAAAATGTTTGAAGCAGATTAGCTCCATCTGGTGAGAGTATGGAGAGAAAGTGTAGAACCATGGTGTAACCACTAGATGGCATCTATAGTTCTCTATGGAGAGGCATGTGAATTCCCCAGCTGTTTATGGACGCATTTACTTTTTTTTTTTTTTTACAGAATTTGTAACAAAAAATGCAATTCATTCAATTATAACACTTTATGTAAAATAATATATATATATATTTTTTTTTGTCAATTTCCCATTCATTTCCTATGGGGGTTTTATTTTATTTTTATTATTCACATACCTAATGCCATAAAAGTCACCAAGTTTCATAACATTCCGATGAAGCTGTGATTTTTAGAAATTCAAAACAGAAAATGAGGACCGTCTGAGGGTTAACTCAGGTGTGCTAACTGCTCTAAAGAAAACGTGAAGCCAATGTATAAAGTTAAGTTAATAAAGATAAGTTAATAAGTTCAATTATTGTTGTTGTTGTTTTTATTAAGTTAAAAGTGAATCTAGTGTTATTATTGCTGGTGCCCTGCCATGAACCCTGCCCCCACAGCAGACAGAACCGAACCGAACCGTGGCTCCAAAACCGTGATATGAACCGAACCATGGCATTGATATATCGTTACACCCCTAACTACAAGTAATGTGCATTACCTAATCAGATTACTTTTTGATGTAACGGGTAAAGAAACGCATTACTATAACGCACATTACAAAATCAGATTACTTTTTGATGTTATGAGCAAGGAAACGCATTACAAGTAACATGCATTATGTAATCATTACTTTTTGATGTTATGAGTAAAAAAATGCATTATAATAACGTGCATTACGAAATCAGATTACTTTTTGATCTAACAAGTAAAGTAATGCATTACAAGTGTCATACATTATGTAATCACATGACTTTTTTCGATGTCAATGAAAATTACATTCTAATAATACAAATACGTTTATTTACAGTAAAAAAAGTCACTGCAGATTAAGTTTTTATGTTTTAAGTTTCAAAAACAATATTCACAGTATAATTATGAATTGTAGCTGCAATATAGCAATTTATGCATGACGTCCACTACAATGGACATGTGATTAATCAGAGTTTTCTCTCAATCTAAAATCAAAACTTGGAAAATTTTACTGTAATATGACTCATTAGATATTGCTTGATGTTGCAATATTTTTTTTACCTACAAGAGTCTCCTAGATTAGAAGAAATGGGTGGATATTCCGGAGCAACTTGGCATGTCTGACTGACCCTTGGCCATCTTGGTTTGGAGGGGGAAAAAATCGAAACACAAAGGCTTGCCACTTGGTTGCAATTTATAGGATGATGCACCAGGGTCCAATGAAGAGGCTGATGTGCAACTTTGCCATAAAAAAACGTGCAAATTCAAGAAAATGCTTTTTTAATAGCTGTCCACTGTAGTGACCACTATGCGTGAAAGGGTTAAAATTGAATAGAATCATAAAATTTCTGATAATATCCAGCCCTAAAATGAATCAACTAATTTTTTTGGCAAGCCATTCTAATGACAGTATATAATAATAATAATAATAATAATAATAAATTTTATTTGTATTGCACTTTACACGTGAAGAACACATCTCAAAGTGCTACAAGTGCACAGGTAAAAACACTAAACATAAGAACAGTCAAAACAGCAAAAAATAAAATTATATTAAGAAAATGCAATACAAAATAAGTGAGTCTTTAAATTATTTTTAAAAACCTCTATAGATTGTGGCGCCCTTAAGTGATTGGGGAGGGTATTCCACAGTCGAGGCGCAGCCACCTGGAAGGCCCTATCTCCCATAGTGCGGAGTTTAGACTTGGGAACCTGGAGTTGGTGGCTGTCAGAGGAACGGAGATGTCGGGTTGGGTTTTGCCTAATATTGATGAGGTCTTGGAGGTACACTGGTGCGCTGCCGTAGACACACTGATAGGTCAGGAGACAGATCTTATACTCAATCCTGAACCTAACAGGAAGCCAGTGAAGTTTATGGAGAATTGGAGTGATGTGCTCAGATTTACGCACCCTCATCAGAACCCTGGCAGCGCAGTTCTGAATGTACTGCAGTCTCTGCAGGCTCCTGCCAGGGATCCCGATGAGGAGTGCATTGCAGTAGTCGAGCCTGGAGGAGACAAAGGCATGAACCAGCTTCTCTGAATCGGAAAAGGAGAGGGAGGGGCGGAGTTTGGAGATGTTCCGGAGATGAAAGAATGCAGTCTTACAGATAAATTGGATGTGAGTGTTAAATGATAGGTGGGGGTCAAATCGAACCCCCAGGTTTGTTATAGAGGATGTGAGAGAAATGTCATGGCCAGCAAATGAGTAAACGGTCAGAGGGGAGGATCGGAGTTGGTGTGGGGTCCCAATGAGGAGACCTTCAATTTTGGAGCTGTTTAGCTGAAGGAAGTTGTCAGTCATCCATGCCTTTGTCTCCTCCAGGCAGGCAGTTAGAGTGGGGAGTGATGATGTGGGGGATGTGGGGTCCAACCTGACATAGAGCTGAGTATCATCGGCATAGCAGTGGAAAGCAACTCCATGCCTGCTGATGATGCGGCCCAGGGGGAGCATATAAATGGAGAAAAGGCTGGGGCCAAGGACCGAACCCTGAGGCACTCCACATGTGACTGTGTGGGGCCTCGACCTGGCTCCCCCCAGGGCCACATACTCAACTCTATCAGTCAGGTAGGACTGAAACCACTGAAATACTGTGTGTGAAATGCCGATGAAGTGTTGCAAACGGTGGAGGAGGATGGCATGGTCAACAGTGTCGAAGGCGGCTGAGAGGTCCAAGAGCAGGAGGAGGGATGGAGAGCCCTGGTCAGCAGCCACAAGCAGATCGTTTGTGACCCTGACCAGGGCTGTCTCTGTACTATGGGCGGAGCGGAATCCAGACTGGAATTTTTCATAGAGACTGTGTGAGTGAAGGTGGTTGTGGATTTGGGTGACAATGACTTTTTCAATGACTTTGGAGAGAAATGGTAAGTTAGAAATTGGCCGGTAATTTGATAAAACATCAGGATCGAGGGAGGGTTTCTTAAGCCGAGGGTTGATAAGTGCAGTTTTCAGAGAGATTGGAAGATGGCCAGATTGCAGGGAAGAATTTATAATGGTGGTGATGAGGGGGCTTAAGAAAGTAATATTTGATTTGATCAGGGCAGTGGGAAGGGGGTCCAGTGAACACGTTGAGGGTCTCATGCTGTGTATGAGAGTTTCAACCTGTCTATGTGTGGGGAGAATAAAATGAGAGAATGTTGGTGCTGAGGTTGAGGGGATGGATGGAATGACATTGCTGGGTGTTAGGTTAGAACGGATGGTAGTTATTTTTGTGGTGAAAGAATCAAGAAATTTATTGCACTGGTCGTCTGTACTGTTATTTTGCCTCAGGGTTAGCGGACTGAGAAGATGATTTATTGTTTTTGCTGTAGATATTAATGAAAGTATACTTTTACATTAACTTCGTTTCTGTTTATTTAGTTATATATTTCTGTTTTAAACTGTAAATTCATCCACTTAACTTTACCAGTCATCATGATGACAAAATAGATTTATTTCAAAATGTAAATTAATTCTCTCAAGCATCCATGGAGATGTATGTTTCATTAACTAATACTAATACTTGTATGTGTCTATGAACAACAAGAGAATTTCGTTTGTACCAAACAAAAAAACAAAAACGTTAAAGGTGGGGTATGTAATTCTCTTTTTTGGCCATTTTTTCAAAGTCACTTAAAATCCTATTCCTAACCCACTTACAGCCACTGAGTTAGAAGCACTGAAATAAAAATTAAGCAATTTAATCATCTGTGGAACGGGCAGGACTCGAAAAACTCCAGCCAATAATTTCCAAGACCACCTAGAATCATTGGACAGTAAGTGCGTCAATCAAACGGTCGTACCATCCCCCCCTCCCCCCATCCATGTCTATGTTCTTTGAATGGGTGGAGTCAAAGAAAAGAAGGTAGGACCATTTCAGTTGTGTATTTTCAAAATCTGCCGGCCATTTTGCAAATCACATACCCCACCTTTAATAGCATGTGCAAGTTGTTTGGAGACGCCATTTTAACTGCTTATGGACTGATATTAGCCCGATTAGCGGCCATGTTTAACCTGTTAACCGTTGCCAGTGCGCGGGCGCACTGAAGCGTTTTTTTATATCTAGTTCAAAGTTACTATCAGATTTAATGTTATACCTTGACAAACTATACATCATTAAAAAGATATAAGACTCAAGTTTCAGTATTTGACCACTATTGTATTCTGAGAAACTTATAGCGACAGTTATTTCTTAATTTGTGTCAGGAGTTATGAAATGAAAAAACGAGTCGATACCTTTAATATGAATTATGCGTGTCAGCCGCTTTCATTCATAAAAAAACTCCCGTGCTGTCGACATGACAGCGATTCACAAAACAACGTCCCTCAGGGCTTTAAGCTCAAAAATGTGCAGATTTGGAGAAATATTGATATATTCTCATAGGTTTACATCAGATTTCTATAGACAGGAATAATATTTATTGAATTTATACCCAAATGCGTCGATGTAATCATTATGAGAGCTTGGATACTCTGATTCTGTGTTTTCAATTCATACCAATAGCCTGAGGGCGCTATATGCACAATAATAGTCCATATATGGAACATGAAGAAGAGCCATGATCATGTGACATTCCAGGACGTCACTGATACACACAAAGCTAACAAGAGATCGCGATGTAACATGCAGATACAGACGTTTTGAAGACAATAAACATGTTTGCAATGATATTTGAGTTACCTGTGTTTTTCAAGCCATGCCAGGTATTTTCATAATAATAGATTATATTTATAATGTAATGCTAATCTATATAGACTATCATTGTGCAGAATACTATACCAATAGTATATTTTCTGTCTGATTTTTTTTATCTGAAGCCAAATTAGATCACAGAAGATTATTTAAAATACTCGACTTGCGTTATAAAGTAAGTTTGGAGCACAAACATGGTTTTAATCTCATAAATTGTCGTGTATTGATGGTGTGCTAAGCTAACATGCTAGCTAGCCCTAGGTGCACCTGCCACTAGCAGTTATACTTTTATGATTTTTTGAATGCTTACTGAAATGTTTCTTTATTCAAGAAATGCATTTGATACAGTTTAAAATGTGAGGTGAACTTTGAGAAAAGAAATTAGGGACTGAAACCCTATGAATAGCCTGTGAATAGCCAGTCGTTAGTAACTATAATGCAGACAAAAGAAATTCATATTTAGAGCCATAAACCAGGCTGGAGAAGTGTGAATGTGTGCAGGGGGAGACTGAGACTGAATGGGGATCGTTTGCACCACAAAACAATAGAGACAATATACTGGATAGATGCTTAGAAGATGACAATAAACATCAGTTGCATTTTAGAGTCAAATCAAAATAAAGTAATTTGACATGATCTTGAAAAACATTTAACTAAATACAGAGTTTTGGACTTATAATCTTCAGATTTTCATAAAATGTTTAGATGTGGCTTTAGCTGTAGTGCATTTCTAGATTGCTACAGTTCCAACTTCAATTTTATTTTCATAAGGATGTTTCATAAAAATTAATTTCTAATAACTTTACAAAACTTTGAAGCTATTTATAACCAGAGGTGTCAAGTAACGAAGTACAAATACTTCGTTACATTACTTAAGTAGAAATTTTGGGTATCTATACTTTACTGGAGTAATTATTTTTCAGACGACTTTTTACTTCTACTCCTTACATTTTTACGCAATTATCTGTACTTTCTACTCCTTACATTTTAAAAATAGCCTTGTTACTCCTAGTTCATTTCGGCTTGTTTTCATTCCGGCTTGTCGTCGTTAAAAAAAAATTGCCCAATTACACAAACGGTTAATAGATCTGAGTCCCGCCTCCTGAACACACATCGCTAAACTAATTGGCTTTGTGTTTTCTTTCTAACTTGTGAGAGGCTGTAGTCACATTTGGTTGTGCGAAGCGCCAAAACTCCTCCGAGTCCTAAGGAAACCTAGATGCGGTAAGCGAGGGAGAAATCAACAGTTCTGTGCTCAAGAATACGGGGCAAATCGCGTCAAATATTGATTTGGGGACATACATTTTTACAATATAATGACAATCGTAACATAACACTAACATAATCGTTAGTGTGTGTGTGTGTGTGAGAGAGAGAGAGAGAGAGAGAGAGTGTGTGAGTGTTGTGTGTGTGTGTGTGAGCGTGAGTGTGAGGGAGAGAGAGAGAAAGAGAGAGAAAGGGAGAGAGAGAGTGTGTGTGTGTGTGTGTGCAACTCTACATTATAGGGTCAAAATATCCCCACAAAGATGTCAATATCCGAAATCCCTTTTGGGGATTGTTTTTTTGCTGTGTCGTGTCCAACAGGACAAACTGGACAGAATTGATGTGAAACATATGCCAACAGTTAATTTCTGTTAAATGATTAGTTCACTTAGTTAAAAATGAAAATTCTGTCATCATTTACTCACTCTCGAGTTGTTTCAAACCAGTTTCTTTCTTCTGCTGAACACAAAAGAAGATATTTTGAAGAATGTTGATAACCAGACAGTTGATGGTAGCTATTGACTTCCATAGTATATATATTTTTTCTACTATGGAAGTCAATGGGGTCCATCCACTGTCTGGTAATCGACATTCTTCAAAATATCTTCTTTTGTGTTCATCAGAAGAAAGAAATTCATACAGGATTGAAACAGTTTGAGGGTGAGTAAATGATTTTCATTTTTGGGTGAACTATATCCCTTTAATGAAAGATACATGTTTTTGGCCTCTTCAAAAAGCAAGGAACAAGACAGTATTGCACTATTGCATTGCACTATGAGCGGAGTAAAGTTAAGTCTCTGTTAAACTGCCACCATGTCTTTATTAGTTATTTGTAACATTACAGAATTAATTAATTTACGTATTGTTAAGGTCAATATAAACTAAAAACCTTAATACATTATCCTATTAATTTCCTGATTCCTCAGCTTATTTAGCTTATTTTTTTAGAAAATTAATTTTCTATGGGCATACGGCTGAAACAGGTAGCCTAGTGCAGTGGTTTTCAAACTTTTTCAAGAGCGACCCTTTTTTTTTTTTTTTTAAATTGACGCGACCCATAGGCCTATATAGGCCCATTCTTAAGCCTTTTGTTAACAACCGCTTTTGATGATGCACGTGCAGTGGCTTATCCGTGACGCGATCGCAACGCAAAGTTGATTCTGCACTCTTTTGATCGATAGCTAAAGCTACAGGGATGCTAATTAACCGGTTAACCATTGTAAGAATTTTAACCAATTAATATAGCCTACTATCGTTTGCTGTATGCTTAATATTCCACAACAAATCCTTTAAATTTAATGATATTCAGAACAGAACAAGAATGAAAAAAATATCTATAAACAAGCCAAAGCGAAATAATTTAAAGCGAAAGTGAAAGTAAGCAGCGTTGGGCTCACGTAGCCTAACTCTCTCATTCGAATACATTTTTTTCCATATTCGCGATTTATTTGGATGCTAAACTATTATTTATTATAGGCTTCTAAGAAAAAATGAAAATGATTATCCCCCCAAATTTTTAATATTTATTAGGCTTCAAAAAATATAAAAACTTTAATTTAAGTGAACTTAAAACAAACCTTACATAAACCCATATAAATGTCATATTTACCTGTGCCTTTCCTGTCTAACAGGTATGAAATATACAGAGATTGAATAAGGTTATCAAAACATTCTGCACTGCATAAATTATAAACTAAATATAGATAAATCCTTATTAAAGCTACAAACATTCTTTAGTCAAGAGCAGTTAGTAATTTTCTCAGAGAGTTAGCTGCTGCCACTTTAGGACCAGCCACAGCTGACGATCTCACGCATCCCATTCTCTCACTACTCTTTACTTTCATTTAAGATTTAATTTAACTCGTTTAAGACTGTTCTTGTGAGGATACTCGACAAAACGGACATTTTGGCATGTGTGTTGTTCGTTCTAGCGCGAAAGAGAACTTGATACTGGCGTGCGTCTATCTGTGGGTCGTGTGTTTGTGTGTGTCAGGATCAGTATACGGGGGATCCATATAGTTATCGAAGTCAGTCACACCTCGACTTTCTTCCAAATAACGCACATTTCATTCATAATATTATATAGGCTTCTATATTTCCTGCACATTTTTGTTTTTCTGAATGGTCTGAATGGCTAATAAAAATAGGTAATACAAAACGATTACTTGGTCGGTCACCACCACCAAGGTGAATTGGTTTAGTCTTGACTTCTGGTCGTGACTCGTGAGTGACAGTGGGTATGGGGGGATCAGGGGAAATCTGTTGATTGTCGATGTCGAGTGCCAAATAAGAGATGGACAAGAAAGGTCAAAGCCATCAGGTGCCCAATTTAGAAACGAGCGAAAGATAAAGGTATGCAATGCAACTATGTTTTCTCTGTATGATTACGGTATCCATGATGTCATGAATGAAGGGGCAATAATAATTGGTGGGTATAACTCTTATTTGTTTGCCTTTTTGCTATGATTCTTGCTATGCTTAACAATAAGGTTTTAACTCAAACACGAGATCTACCATAATATTGTTCTTTGCAACAAAACAGTTACAAGTTCAGTTATTACACTGCAAAAATGCTTTTCTTACTTAGTATTTTTGTCTTGTTTCCAGTCCAAATATCAAACATTTCTTAAAGAGGCATAACGTTATTTTACTAAAGTAGTAAAATGACATAAGATATTAAGTTTTGTTTTCTGGGGAAATAAATAAAAATTGAGTTTTGCTTAAAACAAACAAAACATGATCTGCCAATGGGGTAAGAAAAAATATATTTGGGAGGGGGGGGAGGGGGGGAGGGGGGGAGGGGGGGGGGGCGCTCGAAGGGGGTGTCGCCCAGGGTGTAATTCAATGTAGAACCGCCACTGGTCAGGATCACTGACAGCGCGTTCTCTTTTGTCTTGTCGCGCATGAAAAAGCATTTGCATGAATAAGAGCGGGATCATATAACGATAGCTTAGTCACCTGTTGTTGTTTCTGGCGTTTCATCGCCTGTGCCGCAACCGCGATACCACGGAGGAGCAGGACCGAGCCTATGTCGATGCGCGCGCGTCCGCGTCCGGGAACATCGCGTGCACACTATATAAACAAATAGCAAACGGGATTTTGGATTTTGGACAAACTGCCGTCTCGGTTTCCTTTCCGTCAACTTGTTTGTGAGGCGGCGCGCCTTACAGAAATGAACCAAACTCAGCAGTATGCTGTCAGTTTTTTCTTTCGTTTTATTAATCTATTAATTGTTTAAATAGCCATGTTGCGCGTGTTTCTTTTATATAGGCTTATAGACTATGATTTTATGAAAACAAATTTTGTTTTTTAATTTAATTATATTTTCCTTAAATCATCCTGGCGACCCATTTTTTAAGTCTCGCGACCCAGGGTTTGAAAACCACTGGCCTAGTGCATCATCCCAAAATTTTCAACATCAACATTTTAATATAATTATAGTCAAATATGGCCTTTAGAAAAATGTGTTTTTTTGAGGAGCTGGGGTAGTGCACTATATGTGGCACGGCCTAAGCTTTTGTCCTTAATGGCATTTTTTCCCTTACATTACTTTTACTTTTGAAACCAGTACTTTTATACTTTTACTTGAGTAAAAAGCTTGATACTTCAACTTCTACAGAAGTCTTTTTAAACCCTAGTATCTATACTTCTACTTGAGTAATGAATGTGAATACTTTTGACACCTCTGTTTATAACATTATTCATTATGACAATAATTAATTCTACATTTACAATAAACTGCCAGTTGTCAGCTTTCAAATGAGATCATACTTGTGCTTTTAGTACAAAGGGTTCATGAACTGTATCTGTTTCAGTTTGGGTATGTCATTTCTGGGGATTTTTCAAAAGTGGGGTTGCAGCTTAACAGGTTAAGGAACCCGCCCGACTCCAGCGTGTTACCAGTCTTAATCCAATCAGCATAACCATTAAAACGCATCTGTGCTAATCCAATCAGCCCAACGATTCAACATCTGGGCTGTGGCTCTGAGTGAAACTGGGACTCCAAGAGCCATTAAAGACAATAAGGAGAAAACAGGAATTGCATCTTTGCTGAGCTTATCTTTGCTGAGCTTCATTATCTCAACCTTAAACCCTAAATACAATATTCTTTACCGTGATGTTATGTATGGAAGCATATTTGAAATAGATTTAAAATTTGCAACCCTTTAGCATCATCCAAATGGATGCTGCACATTGGTGGTGGTTGAGGAGATTCCCCCTTCTATGTAAAGTGCTTTGAGGTCTCAGAAAAAGCGCTATATAAATGTAACAAATTATTATTATTATTATTATTAATAAGTTGCACTTGTCACTGGACCTCGTTCGGCCCCTAGAGGTGCTAGGGGCCCAACACTTCTTGGAAAGCTGCGTCACACGGCCGCCGAAAACATACAGACAGGGGAATGTCTACACACACAAAAAAACACTTGTTGCCCAATGTCCACAGAACACCTGTGAAAATCAATGGGTTAAGTTGTACGTGGGATGCTTTGCCGTTTGGCCTGGTGGCCCCAAACTTGATCTGCCTGCTGTCACTGGGGCCCAGAAAGACCCTTGTGGATGGAGAAAGCTGAACCATGTGTGGATCAAGCCGAACCGCTGAAACACACACTTGGGAACAACGTAGAACCTTGAAACTAAGGATCTCACCCTGGGGCCCACAGGGCTACCCTCATACCGAATTTCGAGGCCCTGTGACTTTTCGGCACACAGTTAGAGATACAGTGACTTGAGACAAAAAACAGGTGGTTAGGGGTCAGAATAGGCACTTTGTGGACGATGAGGAAGACTATGGTGACGTTTAGGCACTTTGTGGAAATGAAGAAGAGGATAGGTGGTTAGGGGTCAAAATAGGCACTTTGTGGACAATGATGAAGACTATGGTGAAGTTTAGGTGGTAAGGGGGCATCATAGGCACTTTGTGGCAATGAAGAAGAGGATAGGTGGTTGGGGTCAAAATAGGCACTTTGTGGTAATGAGGAAGACTATTTAGGTGGTTGGGGCACAAAAGGCAATTTGTGGCAATGAAGAAGAGGATAGATGGTTAGTAGTCAAAATAGGCACTTTGTGGTACTGAGGAAGACTATGGTGAAGTTTAGGTGGTTAGGGGGCACAATAGGCACTTCGTGGTAATGAAGAAGAGGATAGATGGTTAGGGGTCAAAATAGGCACTTCGTGGTACTGAGAAAGACTATGGTGAAGTTTAGGTGGTTAGGGGGCACCATAGGCACTTCGTGGCAATGAAGAAGAGGATAGGTGGTTAGGGGTCAAAATAAGCACTTCGTGGTACTGAGGAAGACTATGGTGAAGTTTAGGTGGTTAGGGGGCACAATAGGCACTTCGTGGCAATGAAGAAGAGGATAGGTGGTTAGGGTCAAAATAGGCACTTCGTGGTACTGAGGAAGACTATGGTGAAGTTTAGGTGGTTAAGGGGCACCATAGGCACTTCGTGGCAATGAAGAAGAGGATAGGTGGTTAGAGGTCAAAATAAGCACTTTGTGGACAATGAGGAAGACTACGGTGAAGTTTAGGTGGTCAGGGGGCACCATAGGCACTTCATGGCAATGAAGAAGAGGATAGGTGGTTAGGGGTCAAAATAGGCACTTCGTGGACAATGAGGAAGACTATGGTGAAGTTTAGGTGGTCAGGGGGCACCATAGGCACTTCGTGGCAATGAAGAAGAGGATAGGTGGTTAGGAGTCAAAATAGGCACTTCTTGGACAATGAGGAAGACTATGGTGAAGTTTTGGTGGTCAGGGGGAACCATAGGCACTTCGTGGCAATGAAGAAGAGGATAGGTGGTTAGGGGTCATAATAGGCGCTTCGTGGTACTGAGGAGGACTATGGTGAAGAGTAGGTAGTTGGCGGACCTCAAAAGCACTTCGTGGACCGCCCCGTAGTGCACTGGCACCTCTAGAGGTGTCCACACAGGGCCTATGGTAATTTATGGTAATTTTGGCTTCTTTATATGCGATTTTAGAAAACGTCCACGCCACCATTGAAACAAGCAGCTTGTGTCGTCCATTTCGTGCACGCGGACCTCTGATTACCTAGGCTGACGATGGAAACTTAAATGAATGGGAAAATTCCCACGAACAGCCTAGGTTCCCTTACTTGGCTGGCGATGGAGGTTCGGATGTCCGTGAACGTTGGGCATCCAGGGAGCTCCATAAATACAAGTCCCAAAAACATTTATGTACCAAACACTCACGTTTATGACATGTGCCTTCTCGGTGGT
Organism: Abramis brama; assembly: GCF_963993115.1. Lineage (NCBI taxonomy): Eukaryota > Metazoa > Chordata > Actinopteri > Cypriniformes > Leuciscidae > Abramis > Abramis brama. Next base: position 132,046 of record NW_028156027.1, on the reverse strand, counting down.
GGAAAATCGAGCCCCCTGCACCTCCTGGATGGTCATGTTCTGTAACACACCTCCCCTGTGGCCATAAAGGGATGCCAGGAGGGCCGAAAAGTACCCGTAGAACCTCCACAGGTTTTTGTAGCTCTGACTAAAAACAACAACAACAACAAAGAATAAAATCTCAGCAATTAAAAGGCAAATTAATTTTTACAGTTAACTCCGTGAGAGTACAAGTTGAAATGTTTGAATAAAAAACTTACCCAGAATGTCAGGGATGGCTTTTCCGGCCAGCTCCTGGCACTTCAGCAGGGTCGCCTTGCTTATAACCCTCTCCTCTTTCATGGCCTTCACCGCCACCTGGTGAATGGCCACGCCCCTGCCCAGCGTTTTCAAGACACGGCAGGCGCGCAGATGGCACTGGGGACGGGGGGGACATGACCCCCCCAGATTTTTAGTGACCCGATCCGTCCCCCGCCCTCACTATCACTACGAAAGGCGACAAAAATCGGTAAAACAGAGGATTAACCAGTGTTTTCGCTATGTACATTAGCTGCGGGTCGGGGCAGACGCGGGCTGACACACAATAATAATCTACACCGGTCACCATTACTTTGTACGGTCCACGTTCTCACTACACGCTGTTCTGTTGTCAATAAACACACAATGCCACCGATGTTTACACTCTCTCTCTCTCTCTCTCTGTGTGTGCGCTACGACTCCGACTGAGTGACGCCGGGGTCCTATGAGGAGCTGGTAGCTGCCTCAATCGTGCCTGTAGGAGCGGTAACCGGTAACCATAGTGATCATATACAATCTATGACTGAGCTGAGTCAGTGATTTTCTGAACTGAAAAAAATCGACTATAAATGCTACATAAAGGAAAATGAAGAGACAAAAAACAATCACCTCGTTTTTTCAAAAACCAAACAATGTAAGTATCCATAATGGCAAGAAGGCTTTTGCACTTAGCAAACACAGCAAAATGTGGAGACCATAATTATGCATTTAGGTGTTATTGTACAGAGCAACGGAGGATATAGATTCTTAAATTATGGGCTATGAAAAACATTTCTTAATATGTCATACATCATTTGAAAGATATTTCTAATCTATAAATTGCAACAAACTTGTAATTAACACTTAAATTTAAAATTTTGAGTTATTCTTGGACATTTGAAATAGTAGTTTAAGCCATTAATTCTCAGGAATATGTGTTGTATTTCACATTGTTGTGAAATTCTATAGAGGTATAGAGGGTTAACTGAAATTATAAGATTTAAAATGTTGTCCTCCTGGCCTGCAGGCAATTTCTAATGACAGTAAGGCAGGCCCTAGTCAGTCAAGTGAGGATCTGCAGGAGGGCAGCCACAGTGGAAAAAGACAGCATGAGGCAGGAGAGAGGGTAGAATTACAGACAGAAGAAGCAGGGACAGAACAACAAGGAGGGACAGGAGGCAACACAGAGGGAGAGGATGTTGACATGATAATGACATATACAAAGCCAAATCAACCTGACCCTAAAGTTTTGCAAAAACAAGTGATGAAAGACCGGACACTGTCATTCCAAAAATCATGGTATGAGAAGTATCCTTGGCTGCATGTTAGTATGGGTACAGATGGTGTTCTGTGTTTTCATTGCTCTAAGTACTTCAAGACAGGGAAACCAGCACAAGCCAAGAGTATAGACCCAGCTTTTGTCAGTACTGGATTTAAAAACTGGAAAAAAGCACTTGAAAAATTTTCCATGCATGAGAAATCAGAGGGTCACAACATTGCTGTTACAACTGCTGCCTATGAAAACAGGCCAGTTACTGCACAGTTGAGCAGTGGAGTCAGTACACAGCAAGCAGAAAACAGAGCTAGCCTGTTAAAAATAATAGGGGGTGGGATGTTTCTGGCGAGGCAGGGATTGGCCTTTAGGGGGCATGAACATCATCAAGGTAACCTTGACCAGCTTTTAAAATACAAAGCTGAAGATGATCAATCATTCACTAGGTGGTTATCTGCAAAGAGGGGGGCGCACACATCTTGGGATTGTCAACATGAGCGTATAAATTTGATGAGTTCATCGATTATCAGGACAATTGCAGATGAGATCCGGTCCCTTCCAGTGTTGCAGTATTCGATAATTATGGATGGGACAAGGGATATCTCTGGTGTTGAGCAGGAGGCGCTGTGCCTACGTTATGTTGACACTGATTTGCTAGTGCACAAAGACTTTATAGGGTTGAATGAAACAACTTCTACAACAGGTGAAAACCTTGCCAGAATCATTTTGGACGTTCTGTTGAGACTGAATTTGCCAATATCTGGCCTCAGAGGTCAAGCATATGATGGGGCTTCAAATATGTCTGGAAAGTACTCAGGTGCCCAGGCTGTTATTCAGCGAGCACAGCCACTAGCGCCATATATACATTGTGGAGCACACTGTGTTAATTTAATTACACAACAGGCTTGCTCAGCCTCCAGTGTCGTGCGAAATGCACTTGACTGGATACATGAACTTGGCACATTTTTTGGGCAGTCTGGTAAGCTGAAAGACAAGTTTAAAGCCATTGTTGCAGCTGAAGGGGAAGGGCCAGCCCTGTCCATCAGGCCTTTATGTCCCACTAGGTGGACTGTACGCTCACCTGCTATCCGTGCTGTTCTCAGCCAATATGGGATGGTACTAAATGCACTGGATGAGATGGCTGCAAGTAATTCTGGATCTGCAAGCCGGGCAGAGGGCTTACGTGTTCGACTGCAACAGGGTAATGTTGTACTGGGACTTCTGCTTGCTTTAGATGTGATCAGTGAACTAGAGGTTCTAAATGCATCTCTCCAGAAAAACACTCAGACAGTGGAGGGCATGCTCTCTGCAGTCTCTCTTGTCCACGAAAGCTTGAAATCCAAAAGAAACACTGAACACTTTGAGGCAGTCTTTAAGGAGGCAGGAGACATGTGTGACAATCTGTCTCTAGAGACCATTGTTCCGCCACGCACACATAGGCCCCCTAAGAGATATTCTGGGCAGGCTCCTGCGTACACACCTGGATCAGCTGTGGATTTTTACAGAGTAGAGTTCTACCGTGTCCTTGACACAGTAGATGCACAAACTACTGAGAAGTTCCTGCAACCAGGCATTCAAACTTTAAAAGAACTGGAAAACTCACTCCTGACTCCCATTACAAATAATGCAGCAGTTTGGAAATTATATCCTGAACTGAACGAGGAAGACTTGAAAGTCCAATTAGCCATGTTTAAAAACAAGTACAAGGTCAGCACAACTGCAGATGCTGTGCATGTTTTGAGAGAAATGCCCCCTGAAGTCAGGGGCCTATTTGATCAGGTAGAGACATTAGTAAGATTGTTGATGGTGGTGCCCATATCATCTGCTGAGGCAGAGCGCAGTTTTAGTGGGTTACGCAGGTTGAAAACTTGGTTGCGATCAACCATGACTCAAAAAAGACTCAATGGCATTGCTGTGTGCCATATTCACCAAGAGAGGCTTGACAGACTGGACAGACAAGAAATTGCCCAGCAGTATGTTCAGGGTAATGAAAGGAGGAGAGATGTTTTTGGGTCCTTCATTGAGTAAATTTGTTTGGCTGCACTAGACGGAATTTCTCATACTCCGCATACTTACTTATTTTTATTTATGTAAATATGTTGTTATTTTATTTTATTATTATTTTTTGCACATAGGTTCTTTGCTTTTTTGTTCATAATGATAGACTTTGTATGCTGAGATAAGCAAATGTTTAAATAAAACATACTTTGCTGAAGACATGAAGTTTTGGTGGGTGATTGGCATAAATAACAGTCTGATCATGCATTGCTAGTGGTGATCAGGTAGGCCTTTGGCTTTGTTTACCTTTGTTCATTGTTGTTTATCCATGATTTCATGATTTCAAATAAGAATCCCCCAATGGCTTTTTAATGCAAATCATTAGCCCAAATTACGCAAAGTAACTACTTGAACACTAGTTAAAGCCCAAATTACACAAAATAATGAATTGAGTTTAAATCATTTGCTGACAGCTTGGTCCCCCCCCAGTTAAAAAATCCTATCTGCGCCCCTGAGACACGGCACATCTCCTGGCGCAGCCCGATGAGCACCATCTTGCTGAGGCGGCAGGATGTTGGAGGCGTTTCTGTAATATAGTCCATGAACTGGGTAAAATTATGGGCATAGTGCCTAACAGTGGTCTCCTTCATGTGGGCCTGTCTTAGTGAAGAGATCCACCTGCACACAGACCAAAAAAACAACAACATCAGAAATAAGGAAACACTCAATTCAAAGTAGCATCACATATGCAAACTGTCTTGAAGTGCACAGATGGGCTGGTCATGTACATAATTAGGTTTGCAGCACAAACACAAAATTCAAAAAAGAATCCCATCAGAAATCTATTTGACAGCATTACATTTTAGCTGTTAAGTATGCATCATTAGCCTTAAAACTTCAGGACCAAGGACATAGCACCGCGATAGAGCCCCGCAGGGTGTTAGAAACAGCACTTTTGAAATTGACTAAACCAATCTATTATAAAAAGGTCTGTAGATTTAAAAATCATGGTTTCCCCATTATGGTTTAATCATGGAAGCTACACCAGTTACCTTTGCCAAGAGATCCCAATTTATTATGTATCATGTGTCAGACAGAGAGAAACAGGCATATACGAATAAGGCTACATGAGAGGTCTTCATTCCAGATTTCTCTGTTCCCCATTTCTTTATCTTCTCATCCCATCATGTTAGATGTAAATGGTTTCTCTGGCTTTATGTTTCTCTGCCATTATGCCTTTGTTTCTAAGTTTCTCATGCCTCTGTTTCTCAGTTTCCCATGCCTCTGTTTCTCTGAGGTGGTACAGTAAGGTTGAGCTTATATACATTACAGAGCAGCTTCCTTTTAAGGTAGCAAACTATGTTGCTTGAATGAATCGATTCCTTGGAACCGTTAACATGCCTGCTTAACGATTCCGCTTATCGGTTCCGCTCGTTCAAATGTGACACGACGTCACACACGTGCTGAGTTGTTTTGGTTCAGAATGTAGCAAACACTATGAGCAAACATGGCATCGAGGCAGAAGCGCTCTGACCGCGTCCTAATTACATGTTACGCGACGGCGCGACGCGATAAAAAGTATCATTTTCCATGTTAATCAAAGTTTAACCAGCCGCGACACGCGGCGATTCTATTTGAAACGGATCCTATTTTACTGCGACGTGTGAAGTGTGGCAATGATAATATCAGGTACTATTTATGTGCTTTATTTAATGTTAAAAGCGTGTATAATGTGACTGAATATCATTTAGTGCTCCCAGCTTTGTAGCTGTAAAAACAACAATGGATAAGTCACATCAGATCTTGAAATTAAACAAATGGAAACAAAAACGTTCAAAATGTGAAGAAAACCCGTGTATTATTTGACAACGATTGTTTTAGTAACTCAATAGCCTAATCCAAATGAGCACTGTTAATATTCCAAAAGGCAGAAGCTCTTCCTTAACTGTTTTCAGTCTGTGTTTTTAGTTTTTATGGCACATAAATGGCAGTTTTATTTATTTTTTTGTCCAGACCAATGAAGGTGAAAATTATAATTTTGATCAGATATTAAAGCGAGTTAATGCAAACAAATTTGTACTTAATTCCTCACCCAATAAGAATCGATAAGAGAATCAATAAGGAATCGGATCGATAAGCAATATCGATAATGGAATCGGAATCGTTAAATTCTTATCAATTCCCATCCCTACACATGGCACAATTCACTTCCATATTAAGAAACTATATTTGTTGTTTACATCTGCATCAGTTGAAACATGTTACATTGTACACACCATCTACAAAATATAGCTCAACCACCTCTCATGTGACATGATCTTCACATGGTTCCATGCTATCTATAGTCTCTCATGCACTCAACACATGCATAAAACTCTGGCTTGACGAAATACATTATGAGATTATTATGAAAATGAATAAAGAAAAATAATACAAATACATAACATTAAACAGTAAATTTTTAGTCTTCAGTTATATTGATATTTGAACCGCAATGTTATAATATAGCCTAAACATTCATATGAAAACTTCCAAATAAATGAATAGTTCACTCAAAAAAATAAAAAAATGCTGTTAATTTACTCACCCACAGGCAATCAAAGATGTTGGTGTTTTTCTTTTTTCAGTAGAAAATTCAAGTCAACAGTTGGCGTCCGTTAGAAGTAAAAAAAAAAAGCTGACGCAGAAACACAAAATAGTCCCAATGACTCCTGACCATATTGAGGTCTTATGAAGCAAATAATGTGTAGAAAACTGAAAACTGGCTGTTTCTCTGTGGTAACACAGTAAAATGACTAGTAAAATATTACAGGTAATAGGCCTAATGGTGAAAATGATCGTTTCTTACAAGTTGTTTCGCTTTCATGAGACCTCAGCATTTTTTGAAGGGCATAACTTTGAAGTTAACATAGGCCTACTGAGGTAAAAAAAAAAAAAAAATGAAAATGTGGCATTTATTTCATACAACAGTTCAATAAACAAGTAATTAATATTAAGTCACTTACATTTTAGAAGCAATATTGACTTTTTGTTCTGTTTCAGCAGCGAACATCGTTCCAAGCGAAGATCACAGCAGATAACGCATCTCACAGGAACGCGTCTTTTCATAACTGAACGATTCAGCGATTTGAACGAATCGGTTGAGTTAAAGATAAACAACTGCCTCGTTCCTGTTTGAACAAATGACTCAATGACTCACTCATTAAGAGGCGGTTTACAAGCATCATTCTTTCCAACATTCATGTATAGGCCTATTCAAAAATTATTCAAATCATTCTCATAACATGGCATATATGTCATAACATATAAATAATATATAACATAACAAAACATAGCATAACATAATGCAGTTGTAATTTTCAGTGTAAATGTTAATTTGATAGGTAACAGCCATATAGCCTTGTGCCTTATTAATCTAATTGAATTTATTGATCAAATTTAAGAATTTAAAATGACAGATGAAGCATACATTTAATAAGATCAAGGGAAAAAATGCCTATATAAGGGTAAGAAAAAATGCCCTTGGGCTGGGTAAATATCAAACACAAATACTTAGTTACAACACAAAACATCCTATTTTACTCTGGCAAGTGAATGATCGATTTTACTTGTTCGAATTAAGGATTAATGTCAAACCCTGGTCAGTAACTGCTGGGATTAATTTTGTATTTCCTGTAGCGTTTTTATTCATTACATTTTTTATAATAAAAATAAAATAAAATGTTATATATATATATATATATATATCATTAGTGGCATAAATGCATTTACACTGAAATTAAAATAGCGAGAATAGATGTTTTGAATGTAATTTTAAAATGACAATTTTAACAAAATGTTCTTTATTTCATCCCAACCAGCTCAATCTTCCCCATCACTGGGCCCTGCTGGTCGTCAGTCTGAAGGTAACCGCGCTATAATTGCCCAGGGTATTGTTATACAATGATGATTTTAACAAATATATTGGTGGTTTAGCTCTTGAATTCAGTTCCCAGAGCTATTTTTGTGAAGGTTTTTATCTTCTTATTAATTCTAAAGTCCATTGTGATGTTTTAAGACTTTCATAGACTGATTCTTCAGCATTTGAGGAAACTGACTAAGGATGTCAGAGAGCTGCAGTACCAAAGCTTATGCAGCTGACCAGAGGCTCGCCAGAGGCTGACACTGTGCTGCCTCTTAAGAACAGGCTGATGCTAGAGGAGCTTGAGCATCGGCTCACTAATAGTGTTGAGCTTCAGGAGAAATCGGTAATTTGGCAAGAACATAATTTTTTTAACATGAATCTCATTACAGTTAACCTCGGGGGCTTCACGTATAAAACTTTGCAGAAAAGTCATAAACATACTTCACACAAGTACACAAACACATGGAACTTGTGTAAATTTTGTTTTTGGATGTTGTATATGCACAAAAGTTTTTGGAAATATAAAATCACATATGTGCTGCAAATTTTGGTTTAACTGACGTGAAAAATATCAGTCCTGCCTGTTGTTTATAAATGGCAGTGTTGTACATACTCATGACAGGAAATTGAGTCATCAGTAACCCAATGTGTTGAATTAATATTGTTACTGTTTGAATTAAGATTATATATCTTATGCCATTTTACTCATCTAGTAAATGCATCTTGATTTAAGAATTTCTAGATATTTGGACTGGAAACAAAACAAAAATACTAAGAAAAGCATTTTTTGCAGTGTGTGTTTTTATGATTTGGTGTTTTGATTATTTTTGTGCAGGTGTTTTTGGAGCCGCTCTCTAAAGTGCTCGGTCAGGCCAAATCTAAAGCTCTCCTGCTGGACGTTGCCCGTTCAAACTCGCGTCACCTGATCAAACTGCATCAGATGGGGCTTCTTCTGGGAATAACCGAGTGGAGAGGAGACTTCAACAGCAAACTGGTTTCTCCAGCTCATCCCGAACCGCCCGCACAAGACAAGAAGGTCCGAGTTCACTTCTAGTTTCAAACTGGATTCTGTAGACACCAAAACAGTTCTGTTTCAAACACTGTTTTAACTTTTGGTGTATTTACAAATGCGCACTTGTAAATGTTTACTAAACACAGTAACTGTTCTTGAAATAAATCCGAAATTGCTATATGACTGTGATTTAATTAAATTAATATATGTGCTGCATGTTTTAGTGTGAAGCGCAAAACTGTGTAATTGTGCAAAGACTCATTTTTTTATTTTACAATGAAATATTACATACTGTAGCAAAATCAACTCAAATGAGGGGAATGTATAATTGATAATCAATAATTAATCATTAATAATTAATCATACTGGTTCCCTTTCGAAGGGAACTCAACAATACGTCATCTCGACGCTATGGGGAACGCCTCAGGCGTGACAGGTGTCTGAAATCAAGTATCAACTCACAGCAATCATGTTGACCGGCGACAGCCCGTGCATCATCAGCTTAAATGATGAGCGTGCAACCTGGATGTATAAAAAGGGCGCCTTGAAACCATGACAACATCCTTTCATCTTCAGGGACTGCTTTGTTTGTTTGAGAGTGTTTTGAAGTGTTGCCGACCCGTGTCCCAGATATCTGACACCGGAGGATTCAAACGATCTGTGCGTGTTCTGCCTGGGTGAAGAGCACGCGCGGGGAGCTCTCGAGGGAGCTGCCTGCGCGAACTGCGAGCGTTTTTCTTTGAGAACGCTCCGCTCTCGTCTGTCTCACTTCTCGAGGGAAGGCCATCACTTCTGATGGCCCGCTTCAGCTTGGTTGATAGGAGCGCCTTCCAACTAGGCTTATGAAACAGTAGAACTTAGGTTTTGTTTTGAGTTTCTGAGTCCTGGCGTGCTTCATTCTGTATGCCGCAGGTTTTATGTTGAGTGAAAATGTTTTGTGCGCAAATAACATTTTTCTTTCTCTTCTTTTTCAGAACTCTTCTCCTGTACAGAGCCTGGGACATGTTTGGTGGGCAGGTAACGTATTGTAAGTGAGCTGAGCTCCCGCATACTGTGGTTATCAGGTTACAGGCCTCATCCGGCCTTCCTGAATGTGAGCTCCCACATACTGTGGTCATCAGGTTACAGGCCTCATCCGGCCTTCCTGGTTATGAGCTCCCACATACTGTGGTCGCCAGGTTACAGGCCTCATCCGGCCTTCCTGAGTATGAGCTCCCACATGTTATGGTCGCCAGGTTTCAGGCCTCTCCGCCTTCCTGAGTGTTAAGCTCCCACATTCAGTGGTCACCAGGCTTCAGGCCTCCTAGGCCTTCCTGGTTATGAGTTTTCACATGTCAGGTTACAGGCCTCACCAGGCCTTCCTGGATGTGAACTCCCACTCACTGTGGTCGCTAGGGTATAGGCCTCACTGGTTGTGAGCGTCCACATGTCAGGATGCAGGCCTCATCAGGCCTTCCTGAATGTGAGCTCCCACGCATTGTGACTATCAGGTTACAGGCCTCGTCTGGCCTTCCTGATCATGGGTAATCCCACATGCTGTGGCTGCCAGGTTACAGGCCTCACCGGCCTTCCTGGATACGAGCTCCCACATGCTGTGGTCGTCAGGTTCACAGGCCTCAGCGGCCTTCCTGAGGATGAGCTCCCACTTACTGTGGTCGTCAGGTTATAGGCCTCACTAGGCCTTCCTGAGTACGAGCTCCCACATGCTGTGGTCGCCAGGTTAGAGGCCTCACCAGGCCTTCCTGGATTCGGACTGGCATAAGTACACACACTTTCGTTTCATTTACTTTCTAAAATCCATATTTATGGTAAGGGTTATGCGCTTCCGCTTCATTCCCTTTTTTACGTGGCTCAGACTCCGGTTCTTCACCTTGAGTCCCACTCTAAATGCGTCTTGTTGTCACAATGTTTTACAACAGACGCCTCCCTTTTAAGCTATCTCCCACATTCTGTGGTTACAGGCCTCGTTAGGCCTTTCTGAAGGTAGCCCCACATTGTGTGGCTGTCAGGTTACAGGCCTCTCCGGCCTTCCTGTAAAAGAGCTCCCACTTACTGTGGTCGCCAGGTTTCAGGCCTCACAGGCCTTCCTGAGTATGAGCTCCCACATACTGTGGTTGCCAGGTTAGAAGCCTCACCAGGCCTTCCTGGATTCGGAATGGCTAAGTACACGCACTTTCGTTTCGTGTACTTTCTAAAATCCATTTTTATGGTAAGGGTTAATGCGCTGTCCGCTTCATTCCCTTTTTTACGTGGCTCAGACTCCGGTTCTTCACCTTGAGTCCCACTCTAAATGCGTCTTGTTGTCACAATGTTTTACGACAGACGCCTCCCTTTTAAAGCTATCTCCCACATTCTGTGGTTACAAGCCTTGTTAGGCCTTTCTGAAGGTAGCCCCACATTGTGTGGCTGTCAGGTTACAGGCCTCTAAAAAAAGCCGGCCTTCCTGAATACGAGCTCCCACTTACTGTGGTCGCCAGGTTTTAGGCCTCACAGGCCTTCCTGAGTATGAGCTCCCACATACTGTGGTCGCCAGGTTAGAGGCCTCACCAGGCCTTCCTGGATTCAGACTGGCATAAGTACACACACTTTCGTTTCGTGTACTTTCTTAAATCCATATTTATGGTAAGGGTAATGCGCTTCTGCTTCATTCCCACTCTAGATGTGTCTTGCTGTCGCAATGTTTTACGACAGGCGCCTCCCTTTCAAGCTATCTCCCACATTTTGTGGTAACAGGCCTCGTTACGCCTTTCTGAAGGTAGCCCCACATTGTGTGGCTGTCAGGTTACAGGCTTTTCCAGCCTTCCTGAATACGAGCTCCCACTTACTGTGGTCGCCAGGTTTCAGGCCTCACAGGCCTTCCTGAGTATGAGCGCCCACATACTGTGGTCGCCAGGTTACAGGCCTCACCGGCCTTCCTGATATGAGCCCTCATGTACTGGAGCTCCCCACATGAGGGGGTCATCAGGTCTTAGGTCTCATTAGACCTTCCTGGTTTTGAACCCTCTCTTACTTCCCCAGTGTTCGGATCGAGCACTGGGTAGACCCGTGGATTGAGTGGACGACTTCCGTCGCTTCCTGAGGTTGAGTCACACTCTCCGGGAGATCCCGTCTCTGTGATCCAGAACTGAATGGTTCTGCCAGCTTCGCAGGCCTTCAGTTTCTGAATGCTTTATCCAAGGCAACTTCCAGAGGCTCTGTCTCGGACAGACAGGCAATGGCCAGACTGTGTGTCTTAGTATAGATCACCAGGCCAGCCTGGTGGTATTTCAGGAGGCATGCTCCCCTGAATAGTGACTGGCTGGGGGTCCCTTGGGTCCCCTAGCCACACTCCCTAGAATTGACCCCTTCTATTGGAAGCTGTGGTCCTAAGCCTTTGAGCTGGCCCAGATTCCCCCCCCATTAACTATGTTCTGGCGGTTTCTTGGTTCATTAGCTTGGGCTATGACCGGTAGGGAGTGCTGTCACTGACAGCCCGATGTGACCTAAGGGTGAGTGGTTCCAGTGTTTTCTGAATTACTGGTTCGGACAGTTGTCACTGCCTTTGGGCATGCACTCCCCTCAGCATGGTGGAGTTGGTATATCGTTCCCCATAGCGTCGAGATGACGTATTGTTGAGTTCCCTTCGAAAGGGAACGTCTCAGGTTACAAATGTAACCTATGTTCCCTGAGAACAGGGAACGAGACAATACGTCTCCCTGCCATGCCTCGGGGCCTGCCTGCAATAGTCCTTTCAGACGATAGGGTGTTGTCATGGTTTCAAGGCGCCCTTTTTATACATCCAGGTTGCGCGCTCATCATTTAAGCTGATGATGCACGGGCTGTCGCCAGTCAACATGATTGCTGTGAGTTGATACTTGATTTCAGACACCTGTCACGCCTGAGGCGTTCCCCATAGCGTCGAGATGACGTATTGTCTCGTTCCCTGTTCTCAGGGAACATAGGTTACATTTGTAACCTGAGACGTTTTGAGCCATATTACCTACACATTTTAAATCCCAAAAATGGAATAAATAGGCCATATATTTGTATCTCTCTCTCTCTCTCTCTCTATATATATATATATATATATATATTAGTGCTGGAAAAAAATTAATCACGATTAATTGCATCCAAAATAAAAGTTCGTGTTTGCATAATATATGTGTGCGTACTGTGTATAATTTTGTATTTATAATCAAACACATATGCATGTATATATTTAAGATTTTTATTTATTTATATATAAATTATTTATATTTATATATAATATAAATTATGTATAAATGTATATACAGTAAATACATGCAAATATTTCTTAAATAAATACATGCATATGTGTGTATTTATATATACAGTGAGGAAAATAAGTATTTGAACACCCTGCTATTTTGCAAGTTCTCCCACTTAGAAATCATGGAGGGGTCTGAAATTGTCATCGTAGGTGCATGTCCACTGTGAGAAACATAATCTAAAAAAAAAAATCCAGAAATCACAATGTATGATTTTTTAACTATTTATTTGTATGATACAGCTGCAAATAAGTATTTGAACACCTGAGAAAATCAATGTTAATATAGCCTTTGTTTGCAATTACAGAGGTCAAACGTTTCCTGTAGTTTTTCACCAGGTTTGCACACACTGCAGGAGGGATTTTGGCCCACTCCTCCACACAGATCTTCTCTAGATCAGTCAGGTTTCTGGGCTGTCGCTGAGAAACACAGAGTTTGAGCTCCCTCCAAAGATTCTCTATTGGGTTTAGGTCTGGAGACTGGCTAGGCCACGCCAGAACCTTGATATGCTTCTTACAGAGCCACTCCTTGGTTATCCTGGCTGTGTGCTTCAGGTCATTGTCATGTTGGAAGACCAAGCCTCGACCCATCTTCAATGTTCTAACTGAGGGAAGGAGGTTGTTCCCCAAAATCTCGCAATACATGGCCCCGGTCATCCTCTCCTTAATACAGTGCAGTCGCCCTGTCCCATGTGCAGAAAAACACCCCCAAAGCATGATGCTACCACCCCCATGCTTCACAGTAGGGATGGTGTTCTTGGGATGGTATTCATCATTCTTCTTCCTCCAAACACGTTTAGTGGAATTATGACCAAAAAGTTCTATTTTGGTCTCATCTGACCACATGACTTTCTCCCATGACTCCTCTGGATCATCCAAATGGTCATTGGCAAACTTAAGACAGGCCTTGACATGTGCTGGTTTAAGCAGGGGAACCTTCCGTGCCATGCATGATTTCAAACCATGACGTCTTAGTGTATTACCAACAGTAACCTTGGAAACGGTGGTCCCAGCTCTTTTCAGGTCATTGACCAGCTCCTCCCGTGTAGTTCTGGGCTGATTTCTCACCTTTCTTAGGATCATTGAGACCCCACGAGGTGAGCTCTTGCATGGAGCCCCAGTCCGAGGGAGATTGACAGTCATCTTTAGCTTCTTCCATTTTCTAATGATTGCTCCAACAGTGGACCTTTTTTCACCAAGCTGCTTGGCAATTTCCCCGTAGCCCTTTCCAGCCTTGTGGAGGTGTACAATTTTGTCTCTAGTGTCTTTGGACAGCTCTTTGGTCTTGGCCATGTTAGTAGTTGGATTCTTACTGATTGTATGGGGTGGACAGGTGTCTTTATGCAGCTAACGACCTCAAACAGGTGCATCTAATTTGATAATAAATGGAGTGGAGGTGGACATTTTAAAGGCAGACTAACAAGTCTTTGAGGGTCAGAATTCTAGCTGATAGACAGGTGTTCAAATACTTATTTGCAGCTGTATCATACAAATAAATAGTTTAAAAAAATCATATATTGTGATTTCTGGATTTTTTTTTTTTGATTATGTCTCTCACAGTGGACATGCACCTACGATGACAATTTTAGACCCCTCCATGATTTCCAAGTGGGAGAACTTGCAAAATAGCAGGGTGTTCAAATACTTATTTTCCTCACTGTACAAAATAATTATACACAGTACACACACATATTGTCAGGCTTCCTGGGTAGATGAAGTAGGAGGCGAACTCGAGGATGAAGAAACAAGGTTTTAATTCTCAATTTTAGCAAATACAAACAAAAAGGGAGCGTGCGCTCAGAGCAGGACTGAAAGCATAACATAAACATTGACCGACAAGTGAGGAGTGAACAGAAGGAACTAAAATACACAGACAGATGAACACAAGACAGGTGAAGCAGATGATGATGATGACGAACAGGTGGGTAATGAAGGGAGTGAATTCAGGTGTGGAAACAAGGAGGATACTGGGAACTGTAGTGAAGACGAAGACAGGACGATGACCGACGGTGAATGTGACATTACTCCCCCCTCCCGCAAGGCGCGTCCCGCGCCGAAGAAGGCAGCATACGGGAGGGGGGGTGGGCATCCTGGAGTTTGTGACGGGAAGGTGGAACAGGTTCAGAAGTACGGACTCCAGGATGGTGGCAGGACAGACAGAGGAGGAGGTGATCACGACGGTGCAGACAAAATAGACAGACAGAGGAGGAGGTGATCACGACGGTGCAGACAGAACAGGGGACCATGGTGGAACAGGCAGAACAGAAGACCATGGCGGTGCGGACCCTTCGGATGGCCATGGCGGTGCGGACCCTTCGGATGGCCATGGCGGTGCGGACCCTTCGGGTGGCCATGGCGGTGCGGACCCTTCGGGTGGCCAGGAAGGAGGAATATGGCCCCCCAAAAAAAATACTTGGGGAAAGTCCCGGGTACAAGAGAAGGATGGCTAAAAACAGTCTCTGATTGGGCTGATGGGGACCGTGAAGAGGGCTCGGTGCTGGGCAGCGATGAGGGCTCGGTGCTGGGCAGCGATGAGGGCTCGGTGCAGGGCAGAACCAGCGATGAGGGCTCTGTGCTGGGCAGAACCAGCGATGAGGGCTTTGTGCTGGGCAGATCCAGCGATGAGGGCTTTGTGCTGGGCAGATCCAGCGATGAGGGCTTTGTGCTGGGCAGATCCAGCGATGAGGGCTTTGTGCTGGGCAGAACCAGCGAAGAGGGCTTTGTGCTGGGCAGATCCAACGATGAGGGCTTTGTGCTGGGCAGGACCAGCGATGAGGGCTTTGTGCTGGGCGGGACCAGCGGTGAAGGCTCTGTGCTGGACGGGACCAGCGGTGAAGGCTCTGGGCTGGACGGTGAAGGCTCTGGGCTGGACGGGACCAGCGGTGAAGGCTCTGTGCTGGTCGGGACCAGCGGTGAAGAAGGTGTCGAGCTGGACAGAACCAGCGGCGAAGAGGGCTCTGATGGATCGATGGAAGGAGGGTGACCAGAGAAATCCTCCACCTCTGGCTGAACTCCGCACCCAAACCGAAACGCCGGTTCAGCCGGACACAATCAGATGAGGAACGGGGCTGCGTCGAATTGCGGAGCCAGTAGAGGTGCTGGGGATCGCAGGGCGAGAAAGAACTCCATCAATTCAAGCCTACTCATCTTTGTTGGGTTGGTCAATCTGTCAAGCTTCCGGGTGGATGAAGTAGGAGGCAAACTCGAGGATGAAGAGTCAAAGGTTTTAATTCTAAATATCAAGGACACATGAAACAGGGAGCGTAAGCTCAAAGCACAGACTTGAAACCAAACATAAACATTGACCGACAAGTGAGGAGTGAACTGAAGGAACTAAAATACACAGACAGATGAACACAAGACAGGTGATGCAGATGATGATGATGACGAACAGGTGGGTAATGAAGGGAGTGAGTTCAGGTGTGGAAACAAGGAGGATACTGGGAACTGTAGTGAAGACGAAGACAGGACGATGACCGACGGTGAATGTGACACATATATTATGCAAACACAAACTTTTATTTTGGATGCGATTAATCGCGATAAATTTTTCCCAGCACTAATATATATATATATATATATATATATATATATATATATATATATATATATATATATATATATATATATTAGGGGTGTAACGGTACACAAAAATCACGGTTCGGTACGTACCTCGGTTTTAAAGTCACGGTTCGGTTTATTTTCGGTACAGTAAGGGAAAAAAATGCAAACATTAAACTGCAGGTTGTTTATTACTATAAACTTTTTTTTTTTAACAATTTGTTTACACCTTTTTTAAACACTTTTTAATAAAATATAATAAAATATATATAAAATAAAAAAAAAGAATAAGAAATAAAATACTGCTGCAAAGTTCTCCACTAAATAAAATACTCTCAGTCTCAAACCAATATCACATAATAAAATATAATGAAAAATATAAATAAATAACTATGATTACAGTGCAGCATTACCAATCCCAGCTTGTAGGCCTGCTCATATTTAAAAATTAAGGCTGGGAATCGATAAAAAAAATTAACTAATTAATTGCACAATTTGCTGTAATTAATTGCAATTCCTCCAAGCTTGTAATCATCAATAATTAAACTTATAATCACCTAATTAAATGAAACACGGGGAAAAAAGGAACAGAAAATAGCCCTATATTAAAATAATATTAAACATAAATATATCAATGTATTATTATTTTTCAATAATCAATCAACATAATCAATTTAAGATTTTTTTTTGCCCCTATTTTTACTAATTATCAATATAAAATATAGTCCAAAGCTATAGTACAAAGCTATTATTACCAGAGCATGTGATCGGAGCAGGTCATTTTACCAGTGTTGCTAGCGTGACTATACCAGCTCAGCAAACAGAAGTCTACTACTGAGAAATTTCACCTTATTTGAGCGGACTTTGCTTTTCCAGTGCGTGATCGGTACATGATTGGAGTCTTTGGGCCGTTAACGACAGAGCAGAGAGCGCAGCGGGCCGACACGCGCACACACACACACACACACACACACACACACACACACACATGGAACGGAGAGTGCGGCGGCGCACATGGAGCGGAAAAGCTTTTTTTCGCCCTGCAGTCTATTTCATTGGTTTAGGTTACAGTGACGACGGGTAAAACACTGGTAAAACCATAGAGGGTAAAACATTAGAATCAGCTGCAGGGCGGGACTAGCGCTGAACGCGGAGACATCCGCCACTTAATATGTTCGTGTGGAAACACGAAAATGTACCTATGTTCTGCACACAAAATATTGCATTCAGTCATTCGGTACACACGTGCACCGAACCGAAAGCCCTGTACCGAAACGGTCCGGTACGAATACACGTACCGTTACACCCCTAATATATATATATATATATATATATATAATTAACCAAAACAAATTAATCAATTGTGAATATACAGAATTAAAGCAGGGCTCAGTAGTTTCGGGATTTCTTCGCTGTATTCTCACTTTTTGCTCGCATGTTTCTCTCTAGATCTCCCCACACAGCTTCGGAATAGATATTTGACAACACTGTTGTAAAACTCGTTGGCGATTCTCAGACACCAGAGGCTAGTAGATCAACGACATCAAAGCAGATGGGACATTCTTTAAAACGTCTTCTTCATTTGGGTTCGAACAGCGTGAGGGAGCGCAATAATGACAGCATTTTAGAAGATTTCTTTTGGCCGTAAAGCAATTGTTTACATCGCGAGACCTGATATCACGCGATACTTCCTGACGCGGCGGCCTCCGGCCCGCCGGCTCAAAGTTGCAAGTGCGTATTTTCCGCTCACGGGCACCAGGGGTGTGCAAAACAACCACCATTCAACCCGAAATAAGTAATATAACCATTCCAATGACTCCGAAGCTGTTCAGTTAAGGTAAAAAAAGTTACTTAGAGCACCTTTAATGTCATATCGAATTCGTTTGTCCGCCAAATGAATCATGCGATTTTCTTATCAACTCTTAAGAGAGGCTATTACTCTGGCCATGAGGAATAACTTTCTTGTTTTATAAGATTATTAACTTGAAGGCTGATCACACTTTATAAAGCTTAACTTTATAAAGCTAATGATCGTACACATTTAAGAGGCTTTGTTCCGTGAGCAGCAAAATCAAGCATATAATGGGTTTTTAATAAATGAAACTATAAACATACAACTACATCTAACAAAGAATACATATATGAGTAGTATAATGAAAGAAAATAAAGAAAGAAAGAGCAGATTATAGAATGGCAAACATATCACAAACAATGAACCTTTGAGAACCAGCAAAGAATCAAAATCACCTTAAGCGAGGGTATATAACTTTAACACATTTAAACCGTGAAAAAGACAATACTTGCATTGATCTTTTGTTGCTGAGCAAGAATGCGTGTGTGGGAGTGTCCGTTCTCGGTGTGTCCGTTAGTTGGACGTGTTCTTTCAGTTCTTCCGGAGCTCGTGTAGTTTGCGGGAAGTTCAAACGGTTTACTTGTAAGAGTTACCAGAAACTTAGTTTAAAGTCCGTTTCTCTGTTAGTAGAGATGAGTGAACACGAGACTAAAACAAGGCAAGGAGCCGGAGATACGACTAATACAAAAAGCTAAGAAGCAAAAGTAAAACACAAAACAAAACAGAGAGCAGATAAACTTGAAGAAGAGGAGAGAAGACAAGACAAGACCAAACAAAAAGCCTTGAAAAGGAAAAGTAAGAGCACGATGGTGTGTGCGTCCTTTAAGGAGTTTGAAGTCCGCACCTCTTTTGGGCAGTTAGACCAATCGAATCAAGAAGTTCTGAGTGGGAAAGAGTTTCTTTGTCTCAGCTCGACAGCTTAATTTGCATGGTTTATGACGGTGTCAGGATTTTGTCATTTCTACTCCAAATGATGGTAAACACAGTATAATACAATTAAGTCAAGTCAAGTCAAGTGTATTTATATAGCGCTTTTCACAATACAGATTGCATCAAAGCAGCTTCACAGCATTAAACCAAAATAACACAACAAGGTTGTTTCTAGTGTAAATTTATTGATTGATAAAATTAAATTAATATCCCCAAAATATCCCCAACTGAGCAAGCCAAAGGCAACAGTGGCAAGGAACCGAAAACTCCATCAAGTGACCTAATGGTGTCCTAAAACTCCATCAGGTGACCCAATGGAGAAAAAAAACCTTGGGAGAACCCAGGCTCAGTCGGGGGCCAGTTCTCCTCTGGCATTTATGAACTAGAGGCCAGATTGTAGTTTGAACAGTAAGATTTAAAATGTTATATGAATGCCTGGCTGAAGAGATGCGTCTTTAATCTAGTTTTAAACTGGGAGAGCGAAACAGCAAAAAACGAACAGTATCAGGAAGGCTATTCCAGAGTTTCGGAGCTAAATGTGAAAATGCTCTCCCTCCTTTGGTGGATCTGGATATCCTAGGTATGACCAAAAGCCTCGAATTTAGTGATCTTAAAGAGCGCGATGGATTATAGGGCGATAGAAGATCCGTTAAATAGACTGGAGCTAAGCCGTTTAGGGCTTTATAAGTCAGTAGCAATACCTTGTAATTGATACAGAACTTTATAGGTAACCAATGCAGTGATGATAAAATCGGTGTTATATGATCATATTTTCTTGATCTAGTAAGAACTCTAGCGGCTGCATTTTGGACTAACTGTAGCTTGTTTATTGAGGATGCAGGACAACCAGCTAATAAAGCATTACAGTAATCTAGTCTCGAGGTCATGAATGCATGAACTAACTTTTCTGCATCGGAAACTGATAGCATATTACGTAGCTTAGCGATGTTTCTAAGGTGGAAAAAGGCTGTTCTTGTAACATATGAAATATGATTTTCAAAAGACAGGTTGCAATCGAGTATAACACCCAGGTCTTTTACTGTAGAGGATAAAGTAACAGGACATCCTACGATGTTAAAATTGTATTGTGAGAGGTTTTGTGGGCCGTTTTTTGAACCGATAAGTATTACCTCTGTCTTGTCTGGTTTTAATAAAAGAAAATTACGCGTCATCCAATCTTTTATATCTTTAACACACTCTGTCAATTTGGATAATTTAGCGTTTTCATCCGGCCGTGATGAAATATATATTTGAGTGTCATCAGCATAACAATGGAAACTAATTCCATGTTTCCTTATAATATTTCCAAGTGGCAGCATATATATTGAGAATAACAGAGGGCCTAACACAGATCCCTGCGGCACTCCATAGTTTACTGGAGTTATGATCGATTTTTCTCCATTTAAAGAGACAAAATGGTAGCGGTCAGATAGGTATGATTTGAGCCAGCTTAATGCTTGTCCTTGAACACCAGTATAATTTTGTAGTCGATCTAAGAGTATTGTGTGATCTATAGTATCGAACGCAGCACTTAGATCAAGTAAAACTAGTATTGAGAAACAGCCTTGGTCAGAAGCTAAAAGTAAATCATTTGTGATTTTAACGAGCGCAGTTTCAGTGCTGTGATGCGGTCTGAATCCAGACTGAAACTTTTCATAGATATCATTTTCTTGTAAGAAAGAGCCCAGTTGAGCGGACACCACTTTTTCTAATATTTTAGACATAAATGGAAGATTTGAAATGGGTCTATAATTTGCTAGATTATTAAGATCTAATTGTGGTTTCTTAATGAGAGGTTTTATAACTGCCAGTTTAAATGTTCTAGGAACATGACCTAAAGATAAAGATGAGTTAATAATATTGAGGAGAGGCTCTTCCACTACAGGTAACACTTCTTTCAGTAATTTAGTTGGTATAGGATCTAATAAACATGTTGTTGTTTTAGATGAAGTGATAAGTTTATTTAACTCTTTTTGTTCTATAGTTGTAAAGCATTGTAATTGTTCTTGAGGGGTGATAATTGAGGCTGAATTATAAGGCGCGATTGAGGATTGAACGTTTACAATTGTGGTTCTGATGCTTTCTATTTTCTCAGTGAAGTTCATGAAATCATTACTACTGAACTGTAACGGGATATTTTGTTCGGGTGACTTCTGTTTATTTGTTAGTCTAGCCACGGTGTTAAATAAAAACCTAGGATTATTTTGATTATTTTCTATTAGTTTGCGGAGGTGCTCAGCCCTGGCCGCTTTTAGGGCCTTTTTATAACGTGACATACTGTCTTTCCACGCGATTCTAAAGACCTCTAAATTAGTTTTTTTCCATTTACGCTCTAAATTACGGGTTTCTCTCTTTAGAACATGCGTAGTGTTGTTGTACCATGGTGCTTTAATTTTCTCTCTGACCTTTTTTAATTGAATAGGTGCAACAACATCCAATGTTCTAGAGAGAATGGTGCTCATAGTGCTAGTTAGTTCTTCTAGTTCATCTGTTTGTTTGGGTTCAGGCAGCAGATGAGACAGATTAGATAAGCAATTTGAGAAATTATCTATGGTGGATGGAAGGATTGTTCTGCCTGGTTGATAACGCGGCGCCGCATGACATATTACAGCAGTACGTAATATGCAAGTTACCATGTAATGGTCAGTGACATCATCACTTTGTGGAATGATATCTATATCAGTTGGATCGGTTCCATATGATATAATTGAATCGAGTGTATGATTAAGACGATGAGTTGGTCCGGTGACGTTTTGCTTGACCCCAAAGGAGTTTAATAAATCTGTAAACGCAGCCCCTAACGCATCATTTGGATTGTCTACATGTATGTTAAAATCTCCAACAATTAATGCTTTATCGACATTGACTAATAGGTCTGAGAGAAAATCTGCAAACTCTTTTAGGAAATCAGCGTAAGGCCCAGGCGGTCTATATACGGTAGCCAAGGCTAGAGATAATAGGGATGTTTTTCTAACATCTAAGAGCGTAAAATTTAGTACAAGTACTTCAAACGAAATAAACTTATAACCCGTTTTCTGAGTAACATTGAGAATATCTCTATAGATTGTTGCAACACCACCGCCACGACCAATCAGACGGGGCTTGTGCTTATAGGAGTATCCAGATGGAGTAGACTCATTTAGACCGAAATAATCATTTGGTTTAAGCCAGGTTTCAGTAAGGCAAAGTACATCAAAGCTATTATCTGTGACTATTTCATTTACAATAACTGCCTTAGGTGCGAGTGATCTAATGTTTAGAAGACCTAGCTTTAAAAATTGTTTTTGTTTACTAATAGCAACATTTTCTGGTTTAATAACAATTAGATTGTTCCTAGATCCTGCAGTAGATTTATTATTTGGTCTCACTAAACGAGGAATAGACACAGTTTCTATGCAATGTTCAACACTAGTATTTATATCAGTTAAATTGGTGCAGCAGAGACTATGATTTGGACTTTTGGTTACTAGTCAAAAGGTATTTAACATTTTGGAGATGTTATCCGACAAAAGATCTGCTCCGAATCTCCTTGGGTGTAAGCCATCAGCACGGAAAAGCCTAGGCCGCTCCCAAAACAGATTCCAATTATTTAGAAAGAGCAGTTTCTGCTCACTGCACCATGACATTAACCATTCATTTAGCGCGAACAATCTACTAAACTTTTCATGTCCTAGTCGGTACGTGGGAAGCGGTCCTGACACAATAATCGTTGTTTCGGGCGATGTGCTGCGTACCGTATCGATCAGATTCCTGAAGTCTTTTTTCAGAATCTCCGTCTGACGCAGCCTGATGTCGTTCACTCCCGCGTGCAGGACCACAGTTCCGACGCGCTCGTCATCGTTCAGAATCTCGGGAACGCGAGCAGCGATTTCAGAAACACGAGCACCAGGAAAGCAGTGACTGTGCACCTTACTTTTACCTAACGTAGCATGTACGTGCCGAACGATGGAATCGCCGATGATCAAAGCATCGCGTTCTGTTTCGCGGAGAGGGGAGAAGCGGTTCTGTGTGGATAGCTCGAAAACCGGGAGGGTCGGAGAGAGTTTTGGTCTGGGCCTGACTCGCGTCTTCTGCTGCGGAACCACCCAGGCTTCGTGGTGGCGTGTTGGAGCCGGAGTGAACGAGACCATGGCTGATCGCGACCTCGGCGCTCGGGACCGATGTTGAGAAACGCACGGAGTAGACGAGGTCGGAGTCAGCAGGTTAGTAACTGATCTATCGCCGGTCTATCAGCTCGGCATGTCTTACTAAAAGGTCGTGGATCTGTTTCTCAACAGCTTCCAGCTCAGACTGCAATGCGTGCAGTTCAACTGTATCTTCACCTGCACCAAAGGGTAGACTACTTACATCTGATATATTCGCCATTTTAACAGATGGACAGTAAGTTAGCAACGACGCTACCAGTGATGCTATCAATATTAATACTAATTTATGACTGAAGTCTTGGATATAATCCGTCTTTTTAGTGGTGCGCTGGTGTAGAGTAGACGCACGATAGGCGAAAAAGAATGTTTGTTTGTAAATGAGTGTAGAGAAGACGCGTTCAGCCGTGATCCACGGACGTAACCTATAAGAGTATCCAGCGTTGGATCACAAAAAGGCTTGAGACGCGTCTGCTCAACAGTCCGCGTTGTAACTATGAGGTGTGAGCAGTAGTGCTTCTCAGTGAGGAAAAGTAGAAAATGTTCGTTTTAAGTGAGTGTAAAGAGAAAATCAAGAATTATAAATCAAATCGATAGAGCTCCAAAGACAACAACACGTTCAGACGTGACGCATGCGCATTCGTCGATTCGTCCGATTCGTTCGATAATCCAACACACAGCTCAAATTCATGCAAGAAGGCCTAAATCTCTGCGCTGACCTAAATTGCTTTTCAGCTTTTTGCTACCCGAGTTCAAGTCCCGGTTCGTCAAACATTCTTGATACTGTACTGTCCTATCATAATAAAAGGCAAAAAAATATACTCTCTAAACTGATGCAAGTTAAGCTCCATCCTCACACAAAAATAAAATCAGCATTTTTTAAGCCATTACATCAACAACTCTCATAATGGGAGTGGGGGAACGGATTTCGTTAGATGAACTATTTGCCGTCGGATTCTGTTCCCCCTATGTTTATTACACAAAAAGGTTCTAAGATTTATCAAAATGCAGCAAATTGCTAGCCTCAATAGCCTAGTGGTCAGTACACTCTGCACTGACCTTAATTGCTTTTCAGCTTATTGCGACCCGAGTTCAAGTCCCGGTTCATCAAACTTTCTTGATACTGTACTGTCCTATCATAATAAAAGGCAAAAAAATATACTCTCTAAACTGATGCAAGTTATGCTCCATCCTCACACAAAAATAAAATCAGCATTTTTTAAGCCATTACATCAACAACTCTCATAATGGGAGTGGGGGGACGGATTCCGACAGCTGTTTTTTTAGCCGTCGGATTCTGTTCCCCCCATATTTCTGACACAGAAAGGTTCTAAGATTTATCAAATTGATGCTGTTTAAGCTCCATCCACACACAGAATAGAACAGGCATATTTTAAGCCGATACATCAACATCTCTCATCACTGGGGTGGGGGAACGGATTTCGACAGCTGAACTATCTGCTGTCGGATTCTGTTCCCCCTATGTTTATTACACAAAAAGGTTCTAAGATTGATCAAATTGCTAAAAAGTACTAGCCTCAATAGCCTAGTGGTCAGTACACTCTGCTCTGACCTTAATTGCATTTCAGTTTATTGCGACCCGAGTTCAAGTCCCGGTTCATCAAACTTTCTTGATACTGTACTGTCCTATCATAATAAAAGGCAAAAAAATATACTCTCTAAACTGATGCAAGTTAAGCTCCATCCTCACACAAAAATAAAATCAGCATTTTTTAAGCCATTACATCAACAACTCTCATAATGGGAGTGGGGGAACGGATTCCGACAGCTGTTTTTTTAGCCGTCGGATTCTGTTCCCCCCATATTTCTGACACAGAAAGGTTCTAAGATTTATCAAATTGATGCTGTTTAAGCTCCATCCACACACAGAATAGAATAAGCATATTTTAAGCCGATACATCAACATCTCTCATCATTGGGGTGGGGGAACGGATTTCGACAGCTGAACTATTTGCTGTCGGATTCTGTTCCCCCTATGTTTTTTACACAAAAAGGTTGTAAGATTTATCAAAATGCAGCAAATTACTAGCCTCAATAGCCTAGTGGTCAGTACACTCTCCACTGACCTAAATTGCTTTTCAGCTTATTGCGACCCGAGTTCAAGTCCCGGTTCGTCAAACTTTCTTGATACTGTACTGTCCTATCATAATAAAAGGCAAAAAAATATACTCTCTAAACTGATGCAAGTTAAGCTCCATCCTCACACAAAAATAAAATCAGCATTTTTTAAGCCATTACATCAACAACTCTCATAATGGGAGTAAGGGTGGTGTTCATAGAACTAAATCCTCTCTCACATTCTGTAATGGACACAGCAACTGATTCCAGTGCAGTGACAAGTGGCTTCAAATCCTCTCGGACTGCTTTTCCACCACTCTCCTTGTACTCCCTGAAACCATTAATTGCAGGTCTTTCAGGGAGGTGCACATCGAAACCACCTCTGCTTCGCCATACAGAATATCGTAATCATTAGGCCAGTTGGGTAGATGGTCTTGCAGGATGACAATATGTTATCATATTCAGAGACATGAGTTGAAGACCCACCATGTGGCATTTTAGAGGCTGATGTTGTTGTCATTAGTCTTTTCCTAAGAGAAGATGCCAGACTGTCGTAAAACGTTTGAGCATTTATGGCAACATCTACCATTCTCCCTGGATAAAGTGCCACACCCTGGAACTCTGCCTTCTCTGCAGCTTCTGAACCTGTTCTTGCAAACTCTCCCTGTCTTCCCTTAGCACATGCTTCAAACACCTTCACCTTCTGACTGACCAATGAGCCAGAGGAAGAGTGATGGTGTTACTCTGCAACATGAGTGACAGCTCTGATAACTCTATTAGAGCATCTCTCATTACTCCAAGGTTCCTGACAAAGGCTGTTGCAGTAAGTCTAGCTGAAAGTCCTTTGTACATGTTTTGTTCACGTCCATCTCTGCGAGGATCTTGGGCTGCTCTCTGAAAGTGCTCATGCAAGGCAGGAAACAGCTGCCACACTGCTCTGAGAGTGCATTCACTTGAGGCTACCCATCTGACCCCAAGAACTCTACCAATGGTGAGAAAGATGACAGAGAGTTCTTCTGCATTGTGATGAAGCTCTCGCTAATTTTTGGGAGATGCATGATAGAGGGAATACAACTTATCCATAAATGCTTGGAAGTGGTTGATTTCCCCATTTTCTTTGATGGTATCGCCAACTGCAAGTTACAACCTGTGGTTACAACAGTGCCACGCATTAAGATCAGGGTAAAGGTGTTTCAGCTGGGTAGAGACTCCAGATACACGGCCTATCATATTTGATGCACCATCTGAGGTGAAAGAGATCCAGTTGCATTTGAGAAACTCCTCTGGAAAGTGCTGTTGCAGACACTGCAAAAGTGAACTTGTAATGGACTTTGCTGTTGTTGAGGTTAAAGCAAGTAATTCAAATATTACAGTTGGGTTTGAGCCAATCGCACTTCTAAGACAGACAATTAACACAGTCAGACGGCTTGCTGTAGTTGACTCATCAATAAGCACTCCTATTTTTTAATCATTTTCAGTTATGTGTGTCACCAGTTTTTTTCTCATTTCTTCTCCAATAAACTCACATATGTCCCCACAGCTTTTTCTGGACTGAAGCACACCTCCCAATGTAATACCATTGGCTTCCTGGAGATCAACTAAGTCCTCCATTAGGCTAAAGGGCTGCTGGTTTTTACAAATCATATATGCTGTTCTGAAAATTTTGTTTGTGTTCTCTTCCAAATGTGCATTCTGTCTTTGAACACTGGACTCTAAGTAGCCCTCCTTTGCTTTTCTCATGATGTCATCTGCAGTCTTATGTCCATGGCTTCCTTTATGTTGCCAGATTTTCTTCTGAAGTGATGCCATTTGTGCCTCCCTTGTGTCTCCACTACTGCATATTTGAAAGTCCAACCATTCTTTGGCCAACCTTGATCCCTTCATATGATGGTGTAATCCTAATCTTCCTATACTACCACACGCATCACATCCAAGCTTGCCATTTCTGTTCTTTAGCCACGGATGGCCTTTACAGAAAGAGTTGAACTGCTCCTCTGTCCAGCAGCTGGGGAGAATGCAACCTGCATTGCTGGAAGTTCCCTGATCTTCACTTTCTCTAGACCAGGGGTCACCAAACTTTTTTCTCTGGGGGCCACATTATCATTCCTGACTGTGATGGGGGGCCGGGGCCGGGTCAGCTATATAACATAGAATTGTATGACCCAGACCAAAATGACCACCAGCAGGCCTCATTGTGTAGTAGAGATTACTAGCCTGGCACAG
This sequence comes from Abramis brama, assembly GCF_963993115.1. Lineage (NCBI taxonomy): Eukaryota > Metazoa > Chordata > Actinopteri > Cypriniformes > Leuciscidae > Abramis > Abramis brama. Next base: position 104,550 of record NW_028156027.1, on the reverse strand, counting down.
CCATCCCCACTACTGTATCCACACTACTATATCAACACTTGATTCCTGGCAAATATTTGTTTATCTTTACTAGTGGTTTGCAAAAGTTGTAATCGAGTCTTCACACTTTGTTTAAATTAAAGTTATTCTTCACAAATAATCATTGTTCCACTGTTCTTTGAAAACTCTGCACTCTCTTTTAGAGACCCGGCCGTACCGATGGTATCCACCCTCGACCTGGAGCAGCACCAGCTCCTGGAAGAGGATCCGTCGAACCCCCAAGACCCACAGGACCTGGAGGAGTAGGAGTGCGACAATCCAGGCTGCAAAAGACAAAAGGAGCTCATCAGAACGTAGGTGGCCGACCTGAACAGGCAGGTCGACACCCTCAGCGAGACGCTCAGAATGGTCACCAGGCAGTATCGCATTCTGAAGAGGAGGTCGACCTCCTCGGGCTCAACCCGAATCGGGCAGGTGGCCCAAAGGCTTCTCTCCTCTTTGGCCCGAAAGAAGAGGAATGCGCCCCTGTGGAAGAGGACGTTAAGTCTTCCCCCGAGGTGCCCTCTGCTATTCAGCAGCCCCCTGCCTTGCCCGACACCAGCAAGGAGAAGCCTGACGACGACGGGGAGAAGCCTTCCACCAGTAAGCAGCCGCAGGACGACGAAGATCAACCCCATTACCCCGACCACATGGCCGTGCTGAGTGAGTGTGACGCTTTTATCTTTTTTTTTTTTTTTAACTTGTGGCTGTGCTAACACTAACTCTTTGCTCTTCCTCTGTTCTCTCTTTTTTTTTTTTTTTTTTTTGCAGACAAGATCATGGAGGAGTACAGGCGGCACAGGGAAGGCCCAGACCCTGGCACCAAGTTAAAGGAAAACGTAGGCTGTCATGTGTACCGTATCAAGTTTTTGGTGGTCATGGCGAAGGGAAGGAAGAACCTGGCTGACTTCCTCTTCCTCACGGACACTGCCAGGATACACAGGTGAGTAACCTTTCTCCCGTCGTTGGCTCAGCTTTAAAATAATCTATCGTCTCTGTAACCGTTTTTGTCTTCTTGCAGTTGGGCAAGCTAAAATGCTCCGACAAGCTAAAATGACGGTGACGACCATCCAGCACTACGTGCTAAACGTCAGCTGCTTCATCAGGTTCCTGTTGGAAACCCCTCTGCCGTCTTGCCGCCTGTCCAACAAAGCCCTGGTCAGCCTTCGCAGGGAGATGGGGAGCCTGCGGAAGTCCCTCAAGAGGGACTTGGCCGTCCACCAGACGGTGTTCAAGGAGGGCAAGGAGACGAACATCATCACCAAGGCCACCCTTTTGAGGTGCCGGGAGCATGCAGCCAAGGCCATCCCCGAGCTATTGAGTAAGTTGTCTTTTACCTTCTCTCCCGTTTTACGGACACGTTGCGGCGCTGCTCTCCTGCGTTTACAGCCACAGAGGGGGTGTTTTCCAAAACACCACAATGCAGGAGGTTCTGGGGGCCCGCAAATCCACCTCGGAGAAGGCGTACCTCATCAATTTGAGTGTCTGACTTTTATTTGTCGTGCCTGATTTGTTTGTCGCCTCTCCTGAGTGGCACGTGTGTGTTTTTTTCCTGGTCTGTCCACAGGTTGCTCACCACAAGACGAACATGGCATTCAGTTTGGGTGGGTGCAGTGGTTCCTCCAGGTGAAGGACCACGGCCAAGTACCTCTTTTTCACCTCGACCCAAAACCCCTGCAAGAACCTCAACAACTACTTCCAGGAGGCCTGGAAGTCGATGGGCCTTCCCGGCTGCCCCACCTTCACCGACGTCCGGACGTCCATTGCCAGTCACGTAAGTGTTTTTTCGGCGTTCGGGCACGTATTTCGGCGGTCTTCCCTGGTGGCAGCATTGATTTTTACTTTTCTCTGTCTCTGTCTTTCCAGATCCAGTTCACCCAGGGGTTAAAGTGGGCCAGAACGGTCCGGAACTGCGTTCCGGCATCTCAGATAAATTAATAAATAAATAGATTCCAATCAAATCAAATTATTCTTATCAAATTCAATGATTCTCATCATTCATCAAATCAAAACTGAATACCACCCCCTGGCCCGCCTTCACAAACACGCTTCCCGACGTTACGTTCTCAGTTACAGTTCTCCTGTCTGATTTAAGTGCATTTACACCGGTTCACGTCTCCCCTCCCCGCTGAACGCCAGCGATTACAAATGCGTGAAATGCACTCACGGTGGTTGAGCGCACTACAGTTAGTTTTAGGTTTGATATTCGCTAGACATTTGTTTTCCCTTATAATATATTTTATTATTTATTTTTATAGTAGGCTATATATATACATGAGAATGCTTTGACGCGTTTCCACAGCGCTTGATGCCTAAGGGAACGTCTGCCAATTCCACCAACTGCGTTAAACGTAGACTATAATTTGTATTATTTAAAATTACTTTTAACATTTAAAAACAGACGTTTTAAAATTCCAAAGCTTGTAGAAGGTTTATATTGGCAATACTGACTTAGGCTACAGCTTTCCTGGTAGCCTTGAGTAAATTAACTTGTCTCAAAAAATGATTCATACGTTCTATGAGTTCTACGTGGCCAACTTGACCCCCCAGCAGGCCATGGAGCACCGCAGGCTCTTTGATGCTGCCCTGGATGGTGCGGAGAGGGGCTCCCCATCGAAGGAGCTGACCTCTGGGAAGCGCAAGCGGCCTGTGAAGGGTAAGGGGAAGCAACCCCTGAAGAAGAGAACTCCCAAGTCCCCGGACGAGGAGCTCACGTTGGGCAGCACCACTCCAGAGGGGACTCGCTTGGAGTACCAGGAGTCTGGGACATCCAGTCCCGAGTCCAGCGAGGTAAGTTGGCTTCCTTTGACTGCAGTGAACCTAACGTGTTATAACCGTTTGCAACATCATGTTCGATCGCTCACCATTTCTTTGTATGTATGTATTTGTTTTACCTTGCACAGCATGGGGAGGAGGCCTCGGAGAAGGGCGGGTCAGAAGGAGGAGCGGTGGGATCCCAAGACGAGCAGGAGCCACAGGGACGGAGCACCCCGATACATCTGTCATACAGTGCCATTGTGACTGTAAAGTGCCAAGTAACAAAAGGTAGATGATACGCAACAACATAATGATCGCAATAAACTCCTGCTGGGGGGTCATTTGGAATATTTCAAATTTATGTGGGAAAAGGAAACACAAGTGAGGCATGGTTACAGTAATATTGTTTTGAAAGTTTAAAAAATTTAGATTCAGATTAGCCCTAAAACATTTTTTTGTCAGTGTTTATTTAAAACATCCAATTATGCAGAATTATATGATGTCTATATTTAATTGAATACAATATATACTGTAGTAGGGTATGAATTTACCCCTAAATACCCATATTGTTTCAAAATGATAACTGAAAATCCACCTTTCACTGCCTGGAATTCAGGGGAGGGGGTCTGGGGTATTATTTAAATAAAATATTATTTACAAAGAGTTTAGCCTAAATTGATTACCTCACAACAAGGCTACAATTAGCCACAAAAACTTCTAAAAACTGCAGATGGTTTGTAAAAGGTATCATCATTACATGATTGGCCTGTATTACATTTACAGTTTAGACCAGCATGTGTCACCATTTGTGTGTGTTTTGTGCATCTCACGCATGTATTTCTGGACTAGCCTACAGTGCGTTTCTGGATCTGTTACTGTTTTTTTTGTTTTTTTTCACTCGATACGTGTAACGGAAATTCGATTTCGAAATCCGAAAAGCTCTTTTCGAACAAAACAACCGGTTAATTTTAAGATGGCCATTTTTAATTATTTTAGACCGGATCATTTCAGCTACGTTAATACAGCTTACCCATACGAAAGGTTCTGTTATGACATCTGTTAAAGTATCAGTTTCTATTCAGATTTTCAAACAATATTACAGTTCATTTTCCAAGATTACTTATGTACCTCAAGCGTTCTGTTTAAAGTTCTGTGAGTAGTAAGAAATACGCGCACTGATAGAGAAGCATTTCCATTGGCTGCAGTCTGCATGCAGGCATTGGCCAATAACAAAAGACGACATAGCGCAGCCAATTTTACAGAATGCCATTGATAAATATCAATATCCCTCTAAGTTTTTATTATCATATATTGTGCTACATTTATGTAGCTATTATATTGTAGATAAAATATAGTAATCGTTACAATGTCCACAAAAAGACCATTTTTTTTTAAGACCATCAGTTACATAACAAAACATAAAATATTTTTAAAGCTTCAGTTGGTAACTTTTGTAAAAATGTATTTTTTACATATTTGTTAAAACTGTCATTATGTCCTGACAGTAGAATATGAGACAGATAATCTGTGAAAAAATCAAGCTCCTCAGGCTCCTCCCAGTGGTCGTATTGCCATTTGCAGAAATACACCGCTCCCGGTCAGAAACACCCAATCAGAGACAGGAGGAGTGTCTTAGCAGTGTCAATCAAGCTTGTGTACGCGCTGATCACCCCCCTCTCTCGCACAGCGCGTACCGTCGTTCAAAATCAAGATAGCCGGTGTGCCGCGCAGCTGTGCTAATGGCGGACAAACAACCAAAACTGCCAATTTCTCGAGTGGCACCTGCTCATACAACAAAGACAGGTAAACGGAAAAAGGCCGATGACGATAAACAAGCCCGTCGGAGCCGATTGACTCAGTGTCAAAACTCTAGCCGCATAACATACAGATAAAATGTCACGCACTGTGCAAAGCAACAATAGAAACCTGCTAATTCACTGGCTTGTCATGTTGCTGAAATAATGTACTAGCAAACCTTATTTAGCATTACACATCGCTAGAATAATTACTTACACACAGTAACGTTACCATTATATTATCTTGCTAGCTATTTATAACTTATAGAAAGAGTGCAACGTTATGAAGTTACATTACATGTATTGCAAAATACGTAATGATTTGAGGACCAAGTTTGTAGTCAAGGTATGGGCAGGCCATAGTCAATGTAAAGCATATTGTTGATGTTTCGACCCTACCAGTGAATGTGCGATAACTGTTTATCCGCCGTCATCAGTGGTCCTGCATGTTTACTAGCCTGCGCGTTCACGGCAGGCTGCGCTGTGGGGGAGGAGCAGTGGAGGGAGGGCTGTAGCGCAACAGAGAGCGAGGGGGAGTGACAAGCTGTGCTTGTTCAAATTTTCAGGCTAAGTTAACGTTTTCTAAAAGTTCCCTACTGCAGCTTTAACAATAAATATAAATAATAATACCAAATAATATTATCCTTCAAGTTTTATGTTCCATCAAATAAAATAGTTTTTTAAAAGTTGTGCAAAAAAATCCACAATTTTGGAGATTTTTGCAGAACAAATGTTACATATTGCAACTTTGTTGTCCTCTTGTATAGAGCTGTCACTTTTGTGAAAAATCCTGTTCGATTTTTGAGACATAAGTGTTCATTGAATCGTTAGTAAATTGCCTATTTGGTGTTGATCCGTTTTCAACGCCAAATATAGGCAAATCCATGGACAACTAACAGGCATTAGGACGAACGTAAAGAGGGCGCTTGAGACGCGCACAAGTCAGCAATGTGGACTGCCATAACATCAATGAAAAACATTACTGAAGGCTACATATATATTATGCACTATATTATGCACAAATAGGCTATTTGTGTGTGTGTGTGTGTGTGTGTGCGCGCGTTGATGCGACTGGATTATGAGGACAAAAACCATGGATACATACTATGAGGACATACCGTAACTACGAGGACAGCACTAATGTCCTCATAAGTCGAGCAGTGTAGAAAGGCTTATCAGGCCGCGCCTAACCACCTCCCGCTTTTTCTTATAAATCCATTGTACCCGTTTATCAGTGTCATCATGGCTTGGCTTCGTGAACGAAGATTTGTCAATTTCGTAACCGCCCCTTTTTAGGGGAAAACAAGCCAGATTTCCCATAGATTTCAATACAAAACAGTGGCACAAAACAACATCCATACACAGCCGGCAGACGTGTACTGTATAACTTCAGAAATTACTTAGATGAAATATATTGAGTAATTATATGTCCACCCTGCCTTCCATAGAGCGTGAACGATACATTTATAAACTTAATTTGGGCAACTTAAAAACATGTCCCTTTCATTCTACCAGCGTCAAATTGGTCTAACAACCCCACCCATTGGCCAGAAGTGTATTACCCGGACATTTACTCGTACCTCATCGAGTCACCAGGTAGCCAGTGAATGATTTTACTTCGGTTTTAAGAAGTAAACATCTTTAAATGTATAATATTATGTCTTTATATTTAGAGTAGCTATGAGTGCACTTTTCTGTCCAGCCATACAACTAGCCTGATTTAGCTTTTCGATAGCATCATCCCCGTAATTCATGATATTTCCATAACAGCAAGATATTGATGATGATGGCAGGCAGAGATGGGCATAAATACATGGAAATGTATTTAAAATAAAATAAAAATACAAAATACTGTGTGGAAAAATTTAATTAAATACAAATACATAATAGGGGTAGCCTACTGTGTGAAAAAAAATGTTTAAATACAAATTACATGTTTGTAAGGGTTAGTACACGTCCTCAATCCGATACTGTGTAGGGCGCTCGCCGGATTGTTTTCCCCTAAAAGTGGGCGTGAACCTTTTCAGAGACATTCTATGAAGCTACGCCGGTTGTATGTATCATACACATTTCATACAGATGGAAGCTGCTGCTGATCAAGCAAAAAAAATAATTTCAGACAGAGGTGTTCTGGATAAAGGAATTCCAGTACAGACTGTGCACTCTAAATCACACAAAACCACAAACAAACAGCACTACCGCTCAGCTAAGCCACATGCTGCGGCTACTTCTTCTCCACGTAGATCTTGTTTTAGGTGTGGTTCTGACAAGCATCTAGCCAACTCCTCTCAATGCCCTGCTGTAAATGCCCAATGCAAGTCTTGTAACAAGAGGGGTCATTTTGCTCGCATATGTCGTTCTGTTCCGACCAGTAAAGTACATGAGGTGCAGTTGCCTGATGTGACTATATTGTATACAGGCCATATTGATGAGCATGCTCCAAAGAGACTGTTTTGCAATGCCACCATTCACACACCTGCCTCTGCTGCCAAGGAGACAACTTACTGTAGATACAGGTTCTGCAGTCTCTATACTACCACACCATGTCTATAAACAATATTTTAGCTCCACCGCCTTGTCTCCACCTTCCGCTAGACTTGTGACCTACACACAAACACACATTCCAGTACTTGGATGTCTCCATGCCCAGGTGTGTGTAGCAAATTCGAGCACTTCCGGCACATTCTTCGTAGTAGAGGACGGCACTGCATTGCTCGGTATGGACTTAATCAGGAACTTGCATCTCTGTATTAATGCTGATATGGTTACCACCTCAGATGCAACGCCAGCTACTCCTGTTCTGTCCACAACCACTGCTGAACCTCTCACTGCCCCCCTACCTGAGATAGGGTGTGTGAAACAGTTTGTGCACAAGGTCAAAATCGATCCTACAGTTCAACCGGTGCACCAGAAACTGCGGCGTTTGCCATTTGCAGTTAGGGATGCTGTTTCGGCCTAACTCGATCGTCTGCTGCTGGCTGGCATTATAGAAGAAATTGATGCTTCTGCTTGCGTTTCTCCCATTGTCGTTACGAAAAAAAAGAATGGAGTCATACGGATGTGCACTGACCTTCGTGAACCAAACAAGGCTGTGATCACTGACTGCTACCCTTTGCCACACGACGATGAGCTTTTCTCCAGCCTGCGAGGTGCTACTCTTTTCTCCACTATTGACCTGGCCAATGCGTACTACCAGGTGCCCCTCCACGAGGACAGTAGAGACATTACGGCCTTTATTACACATAAGGGCATATTTCAATTTCGCCGGGTTCAATATGGCCTGGCATCGGCCACATCAGCGTTTCAAAAGATGATGGTAACTATTCTGGAAGGAGTACCTGGTGTCCAGAACTACCTAGATCAGGGATGGGCAACTTTGATGATAGTGAGGGCCACAAATATTTTATCGTCACTATCAGAGGGCCAAATGTGACTGTGCACTTCCACCAATGGGATATTGGAAAATTAGAGGTACCATTTTAGAAGAAAACATAATGTACGTATGCCTGTATTACAGACTCTGCTTAGTGAATCAACCTGCATGTCCATATTCAATTATTTTTTCTTCTTCTTTTCATGAATGAACTTTTAACATAAACAAACAAAAACACATTACTGTGGCAAACATTTTTTATTATTATTAAAGTGCAAACATGTTGGGCTCTCAAAAAACAACCAATGATGGCACAAAACTGAAAAGTAGCCTATTAAGTGAAAAAACTTAATGGGATATTGGAAAATTAGAGCTACCATTTTAGAAGAACAAAACATATGTATGTCTGTATTACAGACTCTGTAATGTTTAGTGAACCAACCTGCATTTCCATACTCTATTTTTTACTCAATCTATTTTTTCTGCTTCTATTCATTAATGAACTTTTAACATAAACAAACAAAACATTACTGAGTAGCAAACTTTTTTTTAATTATTATTATTATTCCAGTGCAAACATTGTGGGCTCTCAGAAAAACATAAGCATACTTTCCACCATAGGCTATATCTCACCTACAGGGGGGAAAAGTTTAAAGTTAATGAGATACTTGTGGTCTCTCCTGCTGGCGTGCAATAGACTGGATGTCAATGTCAATGTTAGTGCAGCCAATCCTCATGAGCTGAAACAGAACGTCATCGCTGATCCTGTTTCTCTCTTTCGACTTTATATGTTTCATTGTGGAGAAGTTGCTCTCGCAAATGTACGTGCTCCCAAACATGCTGGCCATTGACAGTGCAAAATCCCTGAGAAGTGGAAAGCGGGACTCTGGTAGTAACCTCCAAAATGAAACTCCCCTCTCACTGCGCTTTGCTTGAAAAAACGGGTCTGACTGAATTTCGCAGAGTTCAAGCTGCAACTCGGAGGGTTGCTCGCTGACAGCAGCAGAGAGGGGGTCAGTGAATAACGCTATTCGTGGCTGCATGGCGTGGAAATCTTGGAAGCGGCACTTAAACTGCTGCTGCAGTGTTTCGATGTCGGCTCTGTATTTGTGAAAAATGTTCTCGCATTCAGGGACATCTCTCCGCATCTCTTCACAAGCGGGAAAGTGTGCAAAATTTTGACGATTGGATGAAAATCCTTCTTTGAAAAGCTCTAATTTACGCCGAAATGCATTCATGTGTGCGTAAAGGTCGGATACAGTTTGGCCTCGCCCCTGTAACTGTGTGTTCAGGTGATTGAGGTGTGAGGTAACATCCGTAAGGAAGGCCATATCGCAAAGAAATTCTGTGTCTCTGAGTTTTCGGGTGTAGGCACTTGTATCGCCTCGAACACTGTCCTCCAAAAACACAGGAAGTTCGGTGCGCAACGCAAAAAAACGCTCCAGACACTTTCCTCGGCTCATCCATCTAATCTCGGTGTGCATTTGTAAATCCCCATACGCCGCGCTCACTTCATCCAAAAAAGCTACAAACCTCCTGTGACTAAGAGACCTATTTCCTCCTCGGATGAGATTTGTAACTTTAGTCACCAGATCCATAACGTGACTGAAGTTAAGTGTCTTGGCACAGAGAGCCTCCTGTATAATTAAAATAAAGATTAGATTCAGCACTAAAATCTACACATCCTGTCATATTAATCTCATAAGGCCGCCCATATTCATAATCATAAAAAGTGAGCTGAAGATAAAACAACTCACCTGATGGATGATGCAGTGAAGTATAGGACAGTCCACCCCACTGTGTTGGAGGAGCCCGGCGAAACCATTGTGTTTTCCTTGCATCGCAGGTGCGCCATCAGTAACGACGGCTGACAGCTTGTCAAAGCCACCATAGTACTCATTCACAACACTGTTAACGGCGTTGAAAATATCCGTCCCTTTAGTAGTGTTGTGCAACGACACCAATTTTAAAAGTTCTTCGTGTACAACAAATGAACTGTCAATCGTTCTAGTGAAAATCAGTAGCTGGCTAATATCCATCACATCTGTGCTCTCATCCAACGCTAATGAGAAGTATTTGCAGTCGTGCATGACATGTTTCAGTTTGCCATCGACGTGATTATGGATGTCAAAAATTCTGCGTGTCACTGTGCGACGGGACAAGGAGACAGTTTCAAAGTTTTTAGCCATATCCTCGTCTCCAAATGATTTGGCCATTTCCATTGCACACCTCTTCACCATTTCGCCATCTGACAAGGGCTTCTTGGCTTTAGCAAGCTCCAGTGCAACAGAGTAAGACGCCTTGAGGGCAGACTCCTGTGTGGATGTAATTCTGGTAAAAATACTCTGTTGTTGATTGAGCTTCACTTTCAGGTCAGCTATAACAGCGGACCTAGCAGCTCCGGTGTACTTTCCATATTTGTCCCTGTGTGTGGTATTGTAATGGCGACTTAAGTTGAAATCTTTGAATACTGATCTTGTTTCCAAACACACTAAACACATAGGTCTACCTTTGAATTCTGTAAACAGATAATCTGTTTCCCATCTCGTCTGAAAAGTACGATTCTCTTGATCCAGTTTTCTTTTTTTACCTCTCATGGTTGTTTCTCTTCATCATTGACTGTAGTGAAGCAGGTCCGACTAAGTGTTTTGCATAGGAGGCGCCCTCTATCGGTATACTGTATCATTACCATTTGGAATTTGTTCAGATGCGGTAAAACCCGTGAAACCAACATTTCTATGGTATTTGAAAATTGACCCGCGGGCCGCACTGAGTGAGGAGGCGGGCCGCATGCGGCCCGCGGGCCGCCAGTTGCCCATCCCTGACCTAGATGATCTAATAGTTTACGGTGCCACTACTGACGAACACGATCAGACACTCCATACTGTCCTGCAAAAACTGAAAGAGGCTGGACTGGTTCTGAACAATGAAAAGTGCCATTTCAGAAAGACCACACTGCGCTATCTTGGTCATGTCATTGCTGCAGATGGTATTTTGCCTGACCAAGAGCATGTTAATGCCGTACTGCAAGCTCCAGCACCATCTGACGCTGCTGCCTTACGATCCTTCTTGGGCCTTGCTTCATGATACTCAAAGTTTATTCCGAATTTTGCAACAGTGGTGGCTCCCATGCGCGAATGTGTCAAGGATAAAGAGACTTTCACATGGTCTGAATCGGCCCAGACCAGTTTTGATGCAGTCAAGCAGCTCTTAGTGTCCAGCTCTGCCTTAGCCCTGTACGACCCCTCCCTTCGCTCAGTGATCTCAACCGATGCCTGTGATTATGGACTGGGTGCTGTGTTCACACAAATTCAGCCGGATGGTACAGAGAAACCGGTAGCGTTTGCTTCACGTACACTTACAATGGCAGAGCGTAAATACTCAATAGTGGAAAAAGAAGCTCTTGCATGCATATGGGCTACAGAAAAGTGGTGCACGTATTTGTGGGGCCGACGCTTTACTTTGCGCACAGATTACCAGGCACTCACTACCAAAGGGATGAATAGAGCTGGATTGCGCATTGCCCGCTGGTCGGCACGTCTGCTTTGTTTGTAACACTCACACTGTACAATACAGCCGAGTTTACAAAATAATTAGGACCGCCTGTTCCCGTTGTCTGTTCAGTATACCAATTACTAATTTGCAAGAGACAACAAATAACACCAAGAGATAAGTTCAGCAAACAACCTCCTTGTATTTACAACTTCACATAATATAAACAACCCATACCATAATACCATATACAACACCAATATATACAACCAGTTGTAACTGTGTGAGTGTGTGTGCATGCGTGCGAAAAGTCATACAGTCCAGCGTGTATATACAATGTTAGGATCAGCCTCACCGGTGAGAATGTCAAGTCCGTGAGCGTGATCAATGAACGTGATGACTGTCTTCTGTCCTCCGATAAAGTAATCCTGGCCGCGAGCCAACTAAAATACTCCACGGAGGAACGGCGACCCGGCGCTTCCAGGACAGACAATCACGGAATAATCCACATGCACTCCGACAGGTTAGGTGATGAGAAGACGCTCTCCTTTGACGACCGGCATCCCGGTTCCTTTTATGGCCAAACTCATAGTCATTTCCTGTTTACATGACAGGACCACACGTGACGAAGACGTCACGAGCAGATCTCGCGTGAACAATATGGAGGTTCCCAATACACGATAGAGGCATAAACAGTGTACAGAGGAAAGCCTACAAGGTAATACATTATAATGCCACAACATACTTAGTTAAATGGCACTACCCTTATTTAAAAACTTCCTCTTACGTGGCCACGCTACATAGATCCCCCCCCCCCCCCCCAGCCTTAGGCATAGGAGGAGAACGTCCGTACCAGCGTTTTAAGTTCACCACATTTACATTGTCTGTTTTAAGTGGAATGCCCCAACTCACAGTATAATTTATTGGCCCCATCCTTTTTATTATTTCAGCTGGACCCTCCCACTTGGGCGCTAGCTTGGAAGAGTATTTATTCGAGGCAGATGAGAGAGGGTGAGTTTTAATCCAGACTAGATCTCCCGACTGAAATTGCGCATCCTCTCGTCGGGCATTGTAATATCTAGCTTGTCTAGCTTGCCGCACACCTACTCGGTGTTTTACCTCCTCAGCCATGATGTTCTGTCGTTCTACCAGACTATACGAGGCTTGGTCAGGAGTGGGTGGTTTGAGGATTAACCTCTCCAGGGGCCCGTAAAGCTGTCTGTCCAACATTAATTCAGCAGGAGCTCTACCTGTGGTTTCCTGGTGTGCCGTGTTGATAGCAAATCTTAGCTCAGGTAACCACTGGTCCCATGTTTGATGATATTGTCCCACATATTACGCAATCATTGTCTTTACTGTTCTGTTTATTCTCTCAGTCAGGTTCGTTTGCGGGTGATAGCTGGTGGTGAGTTTCTGGATGCTTCCCCAGGATTTGCACAACTCTGCCAGTACATTGGATGTGAATTGTGCTCCTTGGTCGGATACCATGTATTTAGGCACCCCCCACCGGGTAAAGATTTCTTCCCTGAGAATTTTGACAATTTCTTACTATCTCGAAGCGGGAACAACTCTACCCATTTGGTGTAATAGTCGACTATTACAAGAAGGTAGGTATTCTGTTTCTTGCTGATAGGGAAAGGTCCCATAAAATCCATACCCAAGGTGTGTCCCGGTTCTGTTACTTGTGTATGCTGTAGAAAGCCACTGGGTTTGGTGTTATTGTGTTTATATTTTTGACAGATCTCACATCCTTTTACATATTGCCAGACGTCTTTTCTGACCGTGGGCCACCACGCCACCTCGAGGAGCCTCCGAAGGGTTTTTAGTCGGCCCAGATGTCCTCCCAGCGGGTTATCATGAAAGTAATGTAGAAAACCAGGTATTAATGCCTGCGGAACCACCAATTGGAATTTGTCTCCATTACTCTTTACAGGTACTCGGCGATACAACACCCCCTGGTGGACCTTGAAGGTAATCTGTTGATCCTGTACCTTTCTGTTTTTAGGTCCCACCTGCAGGAGCGAAATGGTATTGTCAACACTTTGTGCCTGAGAGATTTCCGCCAGCGTGTTAGGAATGTCTGATGCACACTTATAGGTTGTTATGGCTAGACAGAGTGCACTTTCTCCATCCTTAGACTCGCAGACCCGCGACAAGGCATCAGGACCCAGATTGAGACATCCTTTCCTGTGATGTACTTGGAAGATGAATTGTTGTAGCCTAAGAGTCCACCGAGTCAGCCGAGAAGATGTCTTAGGGCTATTGAAGGCCCAGGTCAAAGCAGCATGATAGCTGTAAATGTCAAACTGTCTCCCTTCCAGATAATGCCTCCACTTTTCCACCACCCAGACTACCGCCAGACACTCCTTTTCCGAAGTTGAATAGTTTACCTCAGGTCCTCGTAATGTTCTTGAGGCATAAGCGATTACTCTTTCCCCCTCTGGATTTTGCTGGGTGATAATAGCTCCTAGGCCCACATCACTGGCATCAGTATGTACCTGGAAAGGTTGATTGAGGTCCGGTTGTATCAATACAGGTGGGTCTTGTAATATTTGTTTGATGTTCTCAAGGCTGGATTGACATTCAGGTGTCCATTCCCATTGTACTCCTTTCTTCTTCAGGTGATTTAATGGAGCAGTGATGTCGGCAAAATGGGGAATGAACTTGTGGTACCAACCTGCCAACCCCAAGAAGCGTTGTAGGGCTTTAAGGTCTTTTGGAGGAGGATAGTCGTCCACAGCCTTGGTTTTTTCCGGATCGACCTCCACTCCTTTCTCTGAGACGATGTGGCCCAGGAACTTTAACTGTTTTTTGAAGAAGTGACACTTCTTCATGTTCAAGGTCAGCGATGCCTGGTTGAGTCTTTGCAGAATGGTGTTCAGGTGTTGCACGTGCTCGTTTAATGATTTTGAATAGACTATAATGTCATCAATGTATACAAAGCAAAATTTCCCTCTCAATTCTGCTAGGACCTTCTCCATCAGCCTCTGGAAGGTGGCAGCGGCATTCCTGAGACCATATGGCATGGAGCGGAATTGGAATAGCCCCTGGGAGGTGATGAAGGCTGTTTTATCTTTGCTCCTTTCCTCCATTTCCACCTGCCAGTATCCTGACTGCAAATCCAATGTAGTGAACCAGGAGGCACCTTCCATGGATTCCAAGATGTCATGTATTAGAGGCATGGGATAAGCGTCAGGGATGGTCTTACTATTGAGTCTCCTATAGTCCACGCAGAACCTGTAAGAACCATCAGGTTTGGGGACAAGGACTACAGGGGAGGACCAAGGAGAAAAGGATGGTTCGATGATGTGATCTTGTAGCATTTGTTCTACCTGATCATCAATAATCCTTTTCTTGAAAGGTGAGACTCTATAAGCTCTGGATTTTATAGGCATTTCCTCAGATAAGATGATTCTGTGTTTTTCCACAGATGTCTTTCCCAGGGCCTGGGAGGTGGTATGAGGCCAACTGTCCATTAGCTTCTGTAATTCCTCTGGATTGTCGGAGTCCCAGCTGGGAGCCCCTTCCGGGGGTAGGGAATGGAGTGGTGGTTTCCATGTGGGAGGTAAGGCGTAATAGAGCGTCACTGTAGCATTAGTCCCTGCTCTTTCACCAACCGGACTTGTAGCCAACCCCGGATTTATAAGGGCTGTAAGGAAAGGATGGTATACATACCCTTTCCCCATTTTCAGACCGTATCTCCCTTGACCTACATCCACGATGGCAAACAGCCCGCGACCCTGGGGTTGATGTTGTTAAGGATGCGGCTCACCATCTCCTCCTCTGTCATGTCGGCCTTCCATTTAAGACAGAGGGCTCGGTAATCATAGGCAAAATCTCTTAGGCGTTGACGTGGCTGCTGAACCAGAGACCGTAGCTTATCTTCCACCTCTGCGAGGTAATCATCTGGTAGAAACGCATCCATAAACGCCTCTTTGAAAGATTGCCAATCTGTTACCTTGTTCCTCTCTGCCTTCCACCAGCTCAGAGCAGGTCCTTTCAGAACCGTGCTCAGGGTGCCGACCAGTTCCACACTGGGAAGGGGCCTGATGTCGAGATAGTTCTCGCACTGTTCGATGAAGTTGAGTACATCCGCAGTCTCACAAGACTCGCCAAACGTCGGAAACTCCAGCCGAATTGGGGGCCGCCCGGTGAAGGACGAGATACTGGGAACAACTGGGGGAGTAGGCACATTAGGTAGATGATTACAGACAGCAGATATGTCATAAGTAGCATTGGCTGTCTGGGAGGTGGGACATCTAACTCTGGCTGCAGGCAAGGCAGTTCTATCATCATGAACAGAGGATATGGAAGTAACTGGAGTGTAGGGCTGTAATCTAGATACAGAAGGGGTACTGGTGAATCGCAGCTTTTTCATTTGACTCTCCCATCTTGCATCTCTCCTCAGGAAACAATCAGCCACAGCTCTCTCCAACTTTTCCAGTGATCTGCAGAAATAATCTTCCAAATCTGCCAAGCCAGTGTCCACTGCCTCACGGAAACTAGTTTCCCTATTAAGTGAACTTTCTACTGACTGTTTAAAGTCATGTTAATTTGTCTGTACTTTTGCACTAAGAGCCAGTAAATCCCCTTTGAGTTTATCAACCTCAGTTTGCATTGTTTGAACAACATTTCCATTCACCACACCATTTTCATCATCATCATCATCATCAGATTTATCCTCATCATCAGAAATATACAACGAACTGAGCATAGATGTTATTTCTCCGGTAGGATTACGTCTAGTTACGAATGGACCTGCAGTGAAATCTGCATCTGGTGTCACATTCGAACCCCTTCTTGATTCTGGTACATAATCAGAGTTAACTGTATTTACAGTATGAGTATGGGTGTCTTCATCATTTACATTCTGAATAATTCTCTCATCATTCACATTGGTATCTCCCTCCATAATTATGGTTATACAAGACAACAATACACACAAAGAAACAGTACGTCCCCGTACGGGCCACCACTATGTAACACTCACACTGTACAATACAGCCGAGTTTACAAAATAATTAGGACCGCCTGTTCCCGTTGTCTGTTCAGTATACCAATTACTAATTTGCAAGAGACAACAAATAACACCAAGAGATAAGTTCAGCAAACAACCTCCTTGTATTTACAACTTCACATAATATAAACAACCCATACCATAATACCATATACAACACCAATATATACAACCAGTTGTAACTGTGTGAGTGTGTGTGCATGCGTGCGAAAAGTCATATAGTCCAGTGTGTATATACAATGTTAGGATCAGCCTCACGGGTGAGAATGTCAAGTCCGTGAGCGTGATCAATGAACGTGATGACTGTCTTCTGTCCTCCGATAAAGTAATCCTGGCCGCGAGCCAACTAAAATACTCCACGGAGGAACGGCGACCCGGCGCTTCCAGGACAGACAATCACGGAATAATCCACATGCACTCCGACAGGTTAGGTGATGAGAAGACGCTCTCCTTTGACGACCGGCATCCCGGTTCCTTTTATGGCCAAACTCATAGTCATTTCCTGTTTACATGACAGGACCACACGTGACGAAGACGTCACGAGCAGATCTCGCGTGAACAATATGGAGGTTCCCAATACACGATAGAGGCATAAACAGTGTACAGAGGAAAGCCTACAAGGTAATACATTATAATGCCACAACATACTTAGTTAAATGGCACTACCCTTATTTAAAAACTTCCTCTTATGTGGCCACGCTACATGTTTTGGCTATGATGTCATTTACAAGCCAGGTTCACAGAACTATACAGCAGACTGCCTTTCACGTCTCCCTCTGCATGTTCCAGCAGATCCTTCTACAGATGGGGAACCTGAACTTGTGGCTCTGATTTCTTCCACTCTGAGTTCCCTTCCAGTCCCTGACTTCGAGAGTGCTTGTTCCTTGTGTTTGGAAATGGTAGCTCTTCGTGAACAAATTAGCCGTGGCTGGCCTCCGTCTATACGGGCCGTTGCCCAGAATCTAACGCCCTATTACAAAGTGAGGGATGAGCTCTCAGTTCTGGGCCATTACATCTTCCGGGGTTCCAGATTGCTGGTGCCTGTTTCACTGCGTCACACACTGATCACCCTGGCCCATGAAAGCCACCAGGGGATTGTACGCACTAAACAGCATCTGCGTGACCTTTACTGGTGGCCTGGTATGGAAGCTCAAGTTCAGACCTACATATCTGCCCCTTGTCAGTTTAACGACAAAACAGCTCGCACTCATCCGGCTCCTTTACAACCTGTTCCACTCCCTGACGGACCCTGGAAAAAATTAGGCCTTGATATTGTTGGGCCATTTGAGACTGCCATTCCAGCCTGTCGGTATGCTGTGACATTGACCGACTACTTTTCAAAGTGGCCTGAACTTGCCTTTTGTCCATCTGCCACAACGGACAGTGTCTTAGATTTTCTGAACACCGTTTTTAGCCGTCATGGCAATCCTGAAAGCATTGTCACCGATAATGCAGCACAGTTCACATCAGCTGCCTTCGCTTAATTTCTTAAGACCCAGGGTATACACCATAACAAGACATCTGTGTACTACCCTGCAGCCAATGGAGCTATTGAGAGGTTTCACCGTGCTCTGAAGGGCTGCATACAGACAGCCATTCTGCAGTCACAGCCGTGGAAGGATGCTGTGACCAACTGGCTTCAAGTGTATCGCGCGACACCCCATGCCACTACCTCAGCCTCACCCTACGAACTGCTCTATGGACGTAAAATGCGTACCAGACTGGACATTTTGCCAATTGCTCCTATGTTGAATTCATCTGTCCATGACACTGTGGAGAGGAACCAAGCCAAGATGAAACTGTACACAGACATTAAGCGGCATGCATATATCCCGTCTTTTGCTCAAGGTGAGAGAGTGAGGGTCAGAATTCCTCGCTTAGTCCCTAAAGCACACCCCAGGTTCTCTGGTCCGTTAACTGTGGAAAAGCGTGTGAGCCCAAACACCTTTCTGCTAAGTGATGGGAAGAGATGCAATGCCACACACTTGGCTCGCTCTCATTCTGTGCCTGAGAGTAGAGGTCAAGATGGTACACCAACGTACACACAACCCGTTCAGGGTACTTCAAAACAGCCACGTCTTAGATCCAAACCTAAGTGGCACAAAGACTATGTAATGTAACTGATCGAGATTGGGAGGGTTAAGTTTTTGGTTGAACCAAACTGTGAAAGAAATAATCTTTAAAAGTGTTTTGAGTTCATGAAGGTGTAATCATTTAATTTGAGTGATAAGGAATTTTTTGTGGTAAAAGACTTTTGACTGCCAGATGTTAGTTATGTTCATTCAAACTGCACCTTTTTATGTAACTACTGTTGCCGCCTTTATTGCAATAATCTTATAATATGAAAAGTGGTTATTTACTTAAGCAGTGTTGTTAAAAGAGAGGGAATATGTTGTGTTCTGTGAATCATTGTGATACTGAGTATGTTCGCTAGAGGGCAGTGAAATCCTAATAGAGGAACTGAGTGTGTGAGTGACAGATGAAGTAGTAAGGTGGTTGAAGATAATGCCCTGTTGACTGATGTTTGCTACATTAAATACAGACGTTCGGAGTTAGCTTTTTGTTTTCATTCTTTTACATCCTACAACACCACACCTGCAAAGAAACCCAAGCTGACATTGTCAATGGTGAGCAGACCTTACGATTGCAGGTATCACCGCAGACATTGTAACATCTCAACATTTTCCTATATTTTTCCTAACATTTTCCTTTCAGTTTGAAAAGTCAAGGTTTGGAGGCTCACATGTGGCAGCAGCGAAACCCAATTTAAGCATCCATAGGAAAACCGCTCAGGTTAATATGAAAGACATCATGACTTCTTTTATCATGACACTACATCATTTTATTTCATAAAAATGCAATCCCCTTAATAGATTAATCATAACGTTTGACTCCACAGACATTAGAGCACTCCAGTTCAGCCGCAGCTTCATGCCCACCCTCTGATCCTCGTCCTCCTCTATCCCCCAAACCTCATCGGCCTGTCATCAAGTCCTCCTCTTCCTTCTTCCTTCCTCCAGCCCAGAGATCACAACACACCAAAGAAACAACATCACCATCTATTAATTCTGAGTTTGCTGTTGTGAGGAGCCCAGTAAGATGTCATTTAAAATATAAACATACCTTTGTCATTTAATGCTCTCTTAACTTTTATTTAAACCAATGTTTTTGATAATATCAGCAGGTCTCATCTCAGCCAGAAGACCCTGCGGATCTCCCACTACTGTGGCCACAGACAATGCCACAGCAGGACCAGAAGTGGGTGTCGGAAGCACTTTTTAGGGTTGGTGCGAAGGGTAAGCTGGAGCTGCGTGAAAACCTGCAGTTGTGGTATCACTCCCCACCACCAGCCCTGTTGTACCACCAAGCTCCAGCACCTGATAGATTTTTTTCACAGCGGCTCTTGCTCTGGATGCCATATAGGCTATGGAAGGTGCGGCCCCAGTGTACTAATACTGCCTGTGCCAGGCATCAGCTGTGTGGTACGACAGCTGTGTGGTGTGATCAGAGTACGACAGGTGTTAGATATTGACAGATACTACAACCTGGTGACAGAGACCCTGATCTGTACCAGATGTAGAACCAGCTACCTGTCCTGGAGTCATGCTGTTCTGCAGCAGTTGGACCTGGCCCATCGATCTGAATTCAGGATAATCCTCACACGCAAGTAAATATTTTTGCAGTGATGTTGCTCATATGCTACGATAAATACTTCTTACAATAATTAGATACCTGATAATAAGATACTTTAATAAATACTTTTTCCCAAGGTATGCATGTGACATTCGTGTTATTCGCTTGCTGCGTGAGAGGGGCATGGGGAATGGCCCAGTGAGGATCATCGGCCAGCTGAGGGAGAACCACAGTGAGGAGTGGTTAAAACGTGTGGCTCGGTACACATCAGAGTGTGTGGCCTTTTTAGATAAGCCTGGCCTGCAGCCACTGCACTTCCAGGAACCAACACCACTTGCTCCAGTACCCAGCTACAAATGGCTCCTCACTGTATACAGTCAGGACATCCTCAACAGGCTCGATCACATCAAGGCCAGCATCACATCCACGTATGGATCAATTTTAAAAATGGATTCAACTAAGAAGGTTAGAGGAGCTGCTTTAATGACTGTACTCCTTTCTATAATGAATTGTTAAACCAAAATAGCTTTATTTTTCAATGTTACTGATTTGGATGTATGTTGAATTTTTTGCTGCTTATTGTTTCTTTTAGATCACCAAGAAGTTGAGTGGGCCTGTGAAAGGCACAGCACAGTGGCTTACCTCAGTAGGCAATGAGGTAGGTCAGGTGCTGATGAGTGTCCTGACTGCGAATGAAGGGGCTGGGTTAGACCTCATGGCTGCAGGGCTTATGGAGAGGTACCAGAGAGCTGGTGTTGATCCTCCCACTATCCTGTATGTGGACTGTGACTGTTGCAAGGAAGTGGGAGAGACTAAACTGAAGAGACGGTTCAGCAGCTGGCCCGATGTCATAGTTCGCCTAGACATTTGGCATTTTATGCGACGTTTGGCAGTAGGGTGCACCACTGATGCCCACCAGTTGTACCCAACTTTTATGTCTAGGTTGTCGTCCTGTATTCACCCAACAGGGCTGGCGTGCAATGACAGCAGCAGAGCTTGACCGTCATATAAGCAAAGATGAGCTGGCCCAACACTGCAGGAGGAGAACACGAGGAGAGGAAACCACTATCCGCCTCCTTGATATGCTCATCAGAGAGCTCATGGGTGGCAAGGGGAATGACGCCCTTGGTGTTCCACTCCTTGACAGTGTGAGGATGCAGCACATCTGGCATGTCCAGAGACGGCATGTCACCTGTATCCAGGACCCTCCAGATGTGCCACTCTACACGGAAACTGGAACCATAAACAAGGGTGGGATGGTTCTAAAAACGTATAGGTGTGCCAGAGGCTCCACATCCCTGGAATCATTTCACTGCCACCTAAACAGATTTATTCCAGGTTTGTCATGACAGATTATACCACATCTTGCCACTAATTCCTGTTTATTTAGATATTTGCAGTTAACAGATAATATTTTCTCTTTTGCAGTTTCTCAAAACAATGTTTGGCTTTCTATTTATTTTTCTAGGGAACAGCGCAAACAGCCTGAACTTCCAGATTTACCTCCTGGAAGGTTTGTTACGCTGGAATCAGGACCGGGCTGCTGCTGCTGTTGCAGGTGGAAGTTCAACCCTGCGTACTTACACAGGGGAGCTGGTTTACTCTGTCAATGAGAACTACAACAAGTTGTATGGCAGGAAATTGGTCCCTAACTTCACTCCACCTGTAGTATACACAGGTAAATATATTTTGATAAATGCAGTTCACAATGTTTTGGGTAAAATTACAAGTGTTTCTGGACAAAAATAATGTAATTTTTGACAGATCAGAGAAAAATAATACTACCAGAATTTTTGTACACTGGATTCTGTGTCCTAGGTGTCAGGGCAGAAAATAAAATTCATACTAGAATATAGAGTAACCCTGTCTTTTTATGATGCCCTCTGAATTACAGATTTTTTGTTCATGCACAAGCTGACAACAAAAAGATTTACTGCATTTTATTAAACCTTTCTGATTAATTTTCTTTAAAAATGTTTCCTGTTCCAAATATTTCCTCAGGGGAGCTCATTGGAGTGCAGTATTTGTTGAGGCAGAATAGTCAACCCCTGGAGGACATGTGCCCTACCTCCGATAGGACCTCTCAGTTGCTGGAGGAGATAGATGTGGAGTAGCAAGGGGAAGAGGATGAGGGTTTCATTGATTTGTTGGGAGAGGAAGCCACAGTGACAAATCTTGTGGCATTAGATGACTCATTCCTTATTTACATTTACATTTAGTCATTTAGCAGACGCTTTTATCCAAAGCGACTTACAAATTAGGACTAGATTAAGCGAGTCATCATGAAGAGGCAAAAACAAAAACAACGCAAGAAGTGCTCAAAATACGAAGTTCAGGCATTATTCAGAGTAGCATAAGCCCGATAAGTGAGGTTTTAGAGGGAAAGAGGTTTTTTTTTTTTTTATGCGGTTAAGTGCTTACGGAAGAGATGGGTTTTCAGCTGTCTTTTGAAGGTTGTCAGGGATTCTGCATTCCGGATGAGGGTGGGGAGAGCGTTCCATCAGCATGGAACTGTGAATGAGAATGTTCTGGAAAGTGATTTTGTGGCTCTCTGTGATGGAACCACGAGACGTCGCTCGTTGACCGATCGTAGGCTTCTGGTAGGGATGTAGGCTCGTAGTAGTGAGTGAAAGTAGGAGGGAGCTGAGCCTGTGATAGATCTGTAAGCAAGCGTCAATGTTTTGAACTTGATGCGAGCAGCGAGAGTTAGCCAGTGCAGAGAGATGAACAGAGGAGTGACGTGGGCCCTTTTGGGCTCGTTGAAGACCAGACGAGTTTCAGCGTTCTGGATCATCTGTAGAGGTTTAGTTGCACATGATGGAAGTCCAGCCAGAAGAGCATTGCAGTAGTCAAGCCTAGAGATGATCAGGGCCTGGACGAGAAGTTGTGTTGCATGCTCAGTTAGGAAAGGCCTGATCTTCCAGATGTTGTGCAGTGCAAACCTGCATGATCGAGCTATCTTTGAAATGTGATCTGTGAAGGTCAGCTGGTCATCAAACGTTACTCCAAGATTTCTGACCGACCTTGATGGGGTGATTGATGATGAATCTAGCTGGATAGTGAAGTCGTGCTGTAGAGACGGATTGGCAGGGAGGACGAGAAGCTCAGTCTTTGCCAGGTTGAGCTGCAGGTGATGTTCCTTCATCCATGCAGAGATGTCCGCCAGACAGCTTGAGACCCGTGCAGCCACTGTGGGATCATCTGGTTGAAATGAGAGGAAGAGCTGTGTGTCATCAGCATAGCAGTGGTAGGAGAAACCGTGTGCCTGTATGATGTGTCCCAGTGATGTGGTGTAGATGGAGAAGAGGAGGGGACCAAGAACTGAACCCTGGGGAACACCTGTAGTCAGTTGATGAGTTCTGGATACCTCGCCTCTCCATGCGACCCTGAAGGACCTACCTGTGAGATAGGACTCAAACCAGTGGAGTGAAGTTCCCGTGATGCCCAGTGATGAGAGGCTGGACAGAAGGATCTGATGATTCACAGTGTCGAAGGCAGCCGACAGATCCAGGAGAATGAGGACTGAAGATTTGGAAGCAGCTTTTGCGATCCGTAGGGCTTCTGTGACCGACAGTAGTGCAGTCTCAGTTGAGTGCCCTTTCTTGAAGCCAGATTGGTTGACATCTAGCTGGTTGTTTAGAGACAAGAAGGATGTTACTTGGTTGAAAACAGCTCTTTCAAGTGTTTTCGCAATGAATGGTAGGAGAGAGATAGGTCTGTAATTCTCTACAAATTATGTGTTTAGCGTTGTTTTTTTAAGCAGTGGATTAACCCGAGCCTGCTTGAAAGCTGTAGGGAAGGTGCCAGTATGGAGGGATTTGTATGATGTGTATGAGTGCTGATGTGTGTGAGTGCTAGGAGAAGTGTGGGAGAGATGGCTTGTAGAAGGTGTGAGGGGATGGGGTCAAGAGGGCAGGTGGTAGGATGACTGGAGAGGAGAAGTGTAGATGAAGAGTTTGGTTCCAAAACGCGATAAACGCCATTTAAAAAAAAAATGAGTTCCTGCAAAAATCAGTATTGTATAGGGTCAGTATTGAAAAGTCAATTTTAAATTTTATGTAAAATGCGATATCCGCCGTGTTATTCTGTCATGTTTTCTCCCTTTCTTTCCAAACCGCGACAAACGCCAGTGTCCTTTCTCTGCAGAATGAGATAAATCCGCTCTCAACCAATCACAGCGCACCATTCCACGCACTGTAAACAGTAACGACAGCGCTTTGAATACACCCGGCATCCTAGTTTTTCCTATCTACTTTGTACTTTTTGATCAACAATCAAACAAAATCTTTTATAATTTTGACGGCATTGATGAACCTGTGGTGGTTTCTGCGGTAGGGAAGAAACGTAAGCCATCGAAATCTAATCATTTACGTGAGGAGATTAAGAAGACGAGGCGCGGGAGGAGGAAAAATGCCGGCTATTGCTTGTTCTCACACGACAGCATCAAACTTCTGTCACGCTGACACGTTGAACCCAGGGGATCTTTTGAAAAACTTTCAGTTGTTTTACTCAAAGTCAACGAAAACCGAGCAGGACTAAGCCGTTTTACAGATGATCGCCGTCAAAAAAGTTCAGGAGGTATTTCCTAGCGATAGCTGATTGAATGTATTTTTAGTCCAGTGCCTGTAACGTTAATAAGATATTGATCGAGTTCAGGCTGTCATATGTGGATGGATCAACTTATTTTGTTGTGTATTTTCAACAGTTTCAATATGAAAAATAACTTTTATATTGATTCAATGGATTAATTGCATTTGGGGAAAAAAAGTGTTATGAATTTATTGCATTTTGGGGAAAAAATGACCAGTTTTTATAATAAATCTTTGAAAATCAAAATCTGGATTTGAATTTGTTTTGTTATTATAACCTAAATATGCTATGTGAAAGTTTGAAACAGAAAATAGCGTTTCTCATCTTGCCAAATTCTTGGTAAAGAAAACACATTTTTACTCAAATTAATCAAAATGGATTTATCGCGTTTTGGAACCAAACTCTTCAGATACTTCTTCCTCGGTTAGCTGAGAAAAGGTGGACAGAGGGTTATTGGCTGTGGAAGGGGTCAGTCTGGGTTCCTGTGTGTGTGGAGCTGAGAACTGACTGCTGATTGTTGTTTTGTTGGTGAAGAAGTTCGCAAAGTCGTCAGCAGTAAAAGAGGAGGTGGGTGGTGGTGGAGGTGGACAGAGGAGAGAGTTGAATGTCTTGAAGAGTGATGGTGTGTTGGAGGAGTTGTTGATCTTGTTGTGGAAGTAGGAAGATTTTGCAGCATGAACATCACCAGAAAAGGAAGAGAGGAGAGATTTATACAAACTCAGGTCAGATGTGTCTTTTGATTTGCGCCATTTCCTCTCCGCTGCCCTGAGTTCGGTCCGGTGTTCACGAAGAACTTCAGACAACCAGGGGTTAGAGGGAGAAGCGCGTGCTGGCCTGGAGGAGAGAGGGCAGATATTGTCTAGAGAAGAGGTTAGAGTGGAGCATAAGGTATCCGTTGCGGTATTCACATCCAGAGATGAGAATTGTGAGGGTGGGGGAAGAGAAGATGACACGGCAGAGGAAAGATGGGAGGGGGAAAGTGAGCGCAGGTTTTGCCTGAAAGTGACTGGTGGGGGGGTTGGTGGTGCAGGGGTAGAGAGATGTAGACTGAAAGTAATGAGGAAATGATCTGAGACATGGAGAGGTCTCACCAACATGTTGTCTGTGATGCAGTTGCGTGTGTAAACCAGGTCCAGTTGGTTGCCTGATTTGTGAGTACCTGTGGTGATGAATCGTTTGAGATTGGACCCTTATGGGTCCTCCAGTCCCACCCGCTGCACCACTGCCCTGTGTCCAGTCTGCACCACTGCCCTGTTTCCAGGCTCCACCAGTGCCCGTTGTCCAGACTCCATCCGCTGCACCACTGCCCTGTTTCCAGGCTCCACCAGTGCCCGGTGTCCAGACTCCATCCGCTGCACCACTGCCCTGTTTCCAGGCTCCACCAGTGCCCGGTGTCCAGACTCCATCCGCTGCACCACTGCCCTGTTTCCAGGCTCCACCAGTGCCCGTTGTCTAGACTCCATCCGCTGCACCACTGCCCTGTTTCCAGGCTCCACCAGTGCCCGTTGTCCAGACTCCATCCGCTGCACCACTGCCCTGTTTCCAGGCTCCACCAGTGCCCGGTGTCCAGACTCCATCTGCTCTACCACTGCCCTGTTTCCAGGCTCCACCAGTGCCCGTTGTCCAGACTCCATCCGCTGCACCACTGCCCTGTTTCCAGGCTCCACCAGTCCCCGTTGTCCAGACTCCATCCGCTGCACCACTGCCCTGTTTCCAGGCTCCACCAGTGCCCGGTGTCCAGACTCCATCCGCTGCAACACTGCCCTGTTTCCAGGCTCCACCAGTGCCCGTTGTCCAGACTCCATCCGCTGCACCACTGCCCTGTTTCCAGGCTCCACCAGTGCCCGGTGTCCAGACTCCATCCGCTGCACCACTGCCCTCAGCAATGGTAAAATTTTATTTTCTAGACCAATTGTTTCTCATTTAGTCATTCGCCCTTAAGCAGAAAATCCACAAACTCACTTAACAGCATGTAATTATCTAACAAACAGTTATATTTTTCCAGGCTGTTGACAAGCAATGTATTCCTGGAATGGACCGGATGGATGAGTTGGCGGAGTGTCTGGTGGAGCTGCGCACACAGGCGAGCCTCACAATTACCAATCAACAAGTTGCAACCATTGTGGGTTTGTGGCAGAACCTGGACCAATTTGACAAAGACAGGGTGATGTATGCTGCTCGTCATCAAGACAGGCTACTTACAGGACGTTTTAGGTCCCCTAAAAAGAAAGCTGTCTTTACTCCTGGTGTCGACAGCACAAAGAGATGTGTTTTGGGTTCTAGCGGCTCTCCAGCACAGTGGCCTAATTGTTGTCGCCTTGTTGAAATGATTTTCATAAGGTAACATCCACCGAAGCCCCAAAAAACAGAGGACACAATCTCTGTCAAGATGGGATCTAATTCTTCGTGATTACAGAAAAATTCGGCAGCTAATCCTGAGCAATGGAATGGTGATGAGCGAAACAACCATTCAGCTAGCTGAGGTAAATCAGAGGACCCTTACAACGTGGCACAATGAACGTTTAAAGGGTCAGGAGGTCTCAGTGCTGTTGCAAGGGCTGGTGCTTCCTGAGGCACGTCCAGTGGCATTGGATGCTCTGATTCCAGCACAAGTGCAGCCTGTTGTGCCTCCACAATATAGCCATCAGTTGCATAGCTACCAGATGCCCCCAGACACAGCTGGACAGGCAAAGACAAAGTTTAGAAAGATCCAGCCCTCAGCTACCTGTACATCTGCCACAGCATTTTCATTTGAGTCATCAGCCTTACACCCTCAGCGTTCAGCCACATTCAGCCAGCTAAGGACAATTTATCCCAGGCCGATAGCACCGCACCCATTGGTTCCTGACACACCCACTGCCCCTGTTGTGTCTCAGATGGTACTGTTGCCCTGCCCAGGCCCATTTTCCACCATTAACCCTGGAGCAATTTCCTCTGACCCACCTGCAAATGTCACAGCCACCCCAACCAAACGGTCGTACAATCGTACTGTAAATGCAAATACGTGCAGAAAGTGTGGCCAATTTCGTACTCAAGAAACTGGCCATAGCCAGTACAAAGGCAAAATATTTTGCCCAAATAAAGAGACAATTACCAAGGAGCAGTGGTTACAGAATATGAGAAAATAACACTTGTGTGTCTGTGTGATTTATTCATTTTGCTCTCTTGGTTGGCTCAGCTCTGTTTTTTTTAATTTTTTTATTTTTTTTTATTTTATCTTTCAGCTATATTTAATTTTAAAGTATTATACTGTGCACTTTTTGTAATCTTGTATTATTATTATGAAAACAATATTAAGTAAAATACAAAAATATGTATATGAGAGTATGTATAAGTATGTATAATTACACTATAATACATATTGAAATATATTATAAATATTAAACAACAATAAACTATTATATATATTTAAGTACAGTGCACATACATATAGTTGTATATACTTATATTTTATATAGTTCATAAATTCTTATTTTTTAAACTTATTTTTACGTTTGTGTTCTTTTGTTGTTCCATATGGTGAATTTAGTACTTTTCCACATTTTTCTAATATGTATATAGTTAATAAATCTGTTTCTCTATGAAGACTGGTGTGTTGTATTTATTTGTTTTATTGCATGTAATAAAATTCTGTCACGGATACATCAGCGTCAGCGCCAGCTCTCTACACTCCGCCCACCCGATCAGCATCCCCGGAATACTAATCACCTGCACCTGTCTTCACCACCTGTCTTCAATCTCCTGCCACTTCCCGCACTCCTTATATTCACCTCCAGTTCCCTCAGTCCCTTGTCAGGTCTCGTTGATTCCTACTCAACATACTGACTCTTCAAATGCTAATGCAAAGACCCTACTTACCTTCTACTTACCTGCCATCAGCCTGTTCTCTGGATCCTCCGTCTTCTTCTGCCATCCTGCTACCGTCGTCAAACCCCATCCAGTCATCTACAAACCTGAAACAGATAAGAGACTTTGTCAGATCCATATCATCCATAAACTCTGCAACCTTAATTCATATCTCATTTAACTCACCTGCCGTGACTGTTCCCCGTGTAAATAAACATCCTTGCAACTTACCTGTTTGTTCTGTGCTGATTTGTGACAGAAGACCTGACCCAACATGCACGAACCAACAGATCACGGCGAAGAGGAAATCCCCATTCAGAACGCCGGTGTTTCACATGTCATTCCACCACCACCCGTCATCCATTCTTCTTCATCTGCCTCTGTCAGTCCCATGGCCCGGCCAGCGCCCTTCTCAGGCGAGGAGGGGGAGTGCAGCAGATTTTTACTTCAATTTGAGCTGTACATGGAAATGAATGCTTCACTATTTCCCACCGAGAGAGCGAAGGTCGCTTTTCTCATATCTCTCCTCACTGGACGCGCTTTGCTTTGGGCAAGGGCGCTTTGGGATGCAAAAGGTATTGTAACTCAAACACTCAATAATTTCATCAGCCATTTCCGGGAAGTATTTTCTCCAGTCTTCTGTGCTCTAACCATTCATGACCAGTTGTTCCGTTTACGTCAAGGCAAATCCTCTGTTTCTTTATATGCACTTCAATTTCGCACACTGGCAGCTTCCAGTGGATGGAATGAGCCGGCTCTCATTACCGCTTACCGTCAAGGATTAGAGCCCGAGATTCGTTTGCAACTGACCATTCATGATGACATCATTGGGTTAGAAAATCTTATTCAACGTTCCATTCGGGTGGATCAACGACGCACCGCATGTCAGCTCGATCTACCTGCACTCCCTCTTCCTCGACCTGCATCATCTGCCAGCCCTTCAGCACCAGAAGCCATGGATATCAGTTCTGCACATCTATCATCTGTTGAACGTAAGCGTCGCATGGACAATAATCTATGTCTCTACTGTGGCTCCGCGGGTCATCTGCTCATCACCTGTCCAGTTCGCCCCCCACGACCGGCAGTGAGTACAGTACGTCTGCATTCTCCCATTTCTCGAATGAAATATACTACTGTCCAGATCTCTTACCTCAAACGATCTCTTTCAGCGCAAGCTTTAATTGACTCTGGGTCCGCTGGAAATTTTATCTCTCTCTCCACTCTTCAAAAACTTCAAACCCGTCAGCGATCCATACCACAGACTCTTCAGGTCCAATCCATCCTCGGGAAACCGCTCGGTCGTGGGAAGATCTGCCACAGCAGTCCAACCATCACTATGAAGATTGGGTGTCTTCATCAAGAGGAGTTGTCATTTCTGGTGCTGGAGGGCTCTACGGCAGAAATCATCCTGGGATGCCCGTGGCTGGAACTGCATTCCCCAAACATCTGCTGGGCTACGGGAGAGGTTTGTCAATGGGGAAGCAGCTGCTTTTCCAACTGTCTGACCCAAGTCAAGAAACTTCGTCACTCATCTTCTTCTTCAGTTCGGGAAATTCCTATGTGTACTACCACCATCGAAAGTCCAGCCACTGATCAACACCATGAAATCCCTGCCATCTACCGGGCGTTCCAGGATGTCTTCAACAAGCAACTTGCCACCAAACTTCCACCACACCGGCCATGGGACTGCACGATCGACCTGCTGCCTGGGGCGGTGCTGCCGCATGGTAAGATCTATCCACTGTCCATCCCGGAACAGAAGGCCATGGAGGAATATATTGAGGAGGCTCTACGTCAAGATTACATCCGGCCATCCACGTCCCCTGCCGCTTCCAGTTTCTTTTTCGTAGGCAAGAAGGACGGAGGCTTGCGCCCCTGTATTGACTACCGGACCCTCAATAACTCCACAGTTAAGTATCGGTATCCCCTTCCTCTGGTTCTAGCTGCTCTGGAACAACTCCGTGGTGCTCAGATCTTCACGAAACTGGACCTTCGCAGTGCCTACAATTTGATAAGGATCAGAAAGGGAGACGAGTGGAAGACTGGGTTCATCACCCCTGCAGGCCACTATGAATACAGGGTTATGCCCTTCGGGTTGTCCAACGCTCCCGCAGTATTCCAGGGGTTCATGAACGAGATCTTCAGAGACTTCCTGCATCAATTCGTCATCATCTATATAGACGATATTCTCATCTACTCCGCCAACCTGTCTGAGCACCACCGCCATGTCCAGTCTGTCCTTCATCGTCTGCGCAAACACCACTTGTATCTGAAATTGGAGAAATGTGAGTTTCATCAAAGTACTATCCATTTCCTGGGGTATGTGATTACTCCTCATGGAATCACCATGGACCAGAGGAAGGTGGATGCCGTCACCAACTGGCCACAACCCTCCAACTTGAAAGAACTTCAGCGTTTCCTGGGGTTTGCGAACTTCTACCGCAGATTCATAAAAGGTTACAGTCAAATCAGCGCACCCATCACCTCTCTTCTGAAAAAAGGGGCCAAGTCTCTGTCCTGGACCACCGAAGCCCTACTAGCCTTTGAAAAGTTGAAACACTCCTTTAGTTCCGCTCCTACCCTCGTCCATCCCAATCCAGATCTGCCATTTCTCGTCGAGGTGGATGCTTCACGCGGTAGGAGCGGTTCTGTCGCAGCGGCAGGGGGAGCCTCCTCGACTCCATCCATGTGCCTTCTTCTCCAAGAAGATGTCCCCGGCGGAGCAGAATTATGACATCGACAACCAGGGATATCCGTCTCCGACAGCCGTCGCAAGCTGAGTCCCAAGTACATTGGTCCGTTCGCGATTCAGAGGCAGATCAATGATGTCACCTACCGGTTATCACTACCTCCTCATTACCGCATCTCACCTTCATTCCATGTTTCCCTGTTAAAGCCATACACTGATCCTCTTCTTCCTCCTTCCACAGAGTCTGGCGCTGATGTAGTACCTCCTCCTCCAGTGGATCCCGAAGTCGACAACATCTACCGGGTCCAGGACATTCTCGACTCCCGACGACGGGGTGGCCAACTGCAGTATCTCGTGGACTGGGAAGGTTTTGGTCCTGAGGAGAGATGCTGGGTTCACCGTGATGACATCCTCGATCCCACACTCTTACAGGACTTTCACTCAGCTAATCCCAATCGTCCGGCGCCGAGAGGTCGTGGTCGTCCCCGTCGTCGGTCTTCTCTGCCCTCAGGAGCTGGCCGTGGAGGAGGGGGTACTGTCACGGATACATCAGCGTCAGCGCCAGCTCTCTACACTCCGCCCACCCGATCAGCATCCCCGGAATACTAATCACCTGCACCTGTCTTCACCACCTGTCTTCAATCTCCTGCCACTTCCCACACTCCTTATATTCACCTCCAGTTCCCTCAGTCCCTTGTCAGGTCTCGTTGATTCCTACTCAACATACTGACTCTTCAAATGCTAATGCAAAGACCCTACTTACCTTCTTCATCTACTTACCTGCCATCAGCCTGTTCTCTGGATCCTCCGTCTTCTTCTGCCATCCTGCTACCGTCGTCAAACCCCATCCAGTCATCTACAAACCTGAAACAGATAAGAGACTTTGTCAGATCCATATCATCCATAAACTCTGCAACCTTAATTCATATCTCATTTAACTCACCTGCCGTGACTGTTCCCTGTGTAAATAAACATCCTTGTAACTTACCTGTTTGTTCTGTGCTGATTTGTGACAAATTCAGTGTACAGTTGCATTCAGTGTCAAGTAGCTGTTCCTTTTCACTCTGAATAAATTACAATATAGTGTGAATGCAGTAATAAGGGGGTTATTTTGCCCCTACTGCCATAATAAATGACTACCTTAAATGAATTTGGACAAAAATGACTATCTTAGTATTATGGATGAAATTTTATAATGAATTCAAATGGTTTACTTCAAAAAGAAAATTAAACTTAGAAATGAAACAATCGATAAAAATAAAAAAAACACGCACTACTTTCTAAATCAAACTTAGAAACGAAACAATCGATAAAATCAAATATTTTATGTGACGGTGTGGATTCGAACCTATGACTTCCTGAATTTCTCACATTTTTTTTCCCCCTTTTCTCCCCCCTTCTTCCTCTTCTTCCCCTTCTTATACAGACTATTCTTCCCCAGCTTCCGGTTATCACTACCTCCTCATTACCGCATCTCACCTTCATTCCATGTTTCCCTGTTAAAGCCATACACTGATCCTCTTCTTCCTCCTTCCACAGAGTCTGGCGCTGATGTAGTACCTCCTCCTCCAGTGGATCCCGAAGTCGACAACATCTACCGGGTCCAGGACATTCTCGACTCCCGACGACGGGGCGGCCAACTGCAGTATCTCGTGGACTGGGAAGGTTTTGGTCCTGAGGAGAGATGCTGGGTTCACCGTGATGACATCCTCGATCCCACACTCTTACAGGACTTTCACTCAGCTAATCCCAATCGTCCGGCGCCGAGAGGTCGTGGTCGTCCCCGTCGTCGGTCTTCTCTGCCCTCAGGAGCTGGCCGTGGAGGAGGGGGTACTGTCACGGATACATCAGCGTCAGCGCCAGCTCTCTACACTCCGCCCACCCGATCAGCATCCCCGGAATACTAATCACCTGCACCTGTCTTCACCACCTGTCTTCAATCTCCTGCCACTTCCCGCACTCCTTATATTCACCT
The DNA here is from genome assembly GCF_963993115.1 of Abramis brama. Lineage (NCBI taxonomy): Eukaryota > Metazoa > Chordata > Actinopteri > Cypriniformes > Leuciscidae > Abramis > Abramis brama. Next base: position 71,364 of record NW_028156027.1, on the reverse strand, counting down.
CCAGTTCCCTCAGTCCCTTGTCAGGTCTCGTTGATTCCTACTCAACATACTGACTCTTCAAATGCTAATGCAAAGACCCTACTTACCTTCTTCATCTACTTACCTGCCATCAGCCTGTTCTCTGGATCCTCCGTCTTCTTCTGCCATCCTGCTACCGTCGTCAAACCCCATCCAGTCATCTACAAACCTGAAACAGATAAGAGACTTTGTCAGATCCATATCATCCATAAACTCTGCAACCTTAATTCATATCTCATTTAACTCACCTGCCGTGACTGTTCCCTGTGTAAATAAACATCCTTGTAACTTACCTGTTTGTTCTGTGCTGATTTGTGACAAATTCAGTGTACAGTTGCATTCAGTGTCAAGTAGCTGTTCCTTTTCACTCTGAATATATTACAATATAGTGTGAATGCAGTAATAAGGGGGTTATTTTGCCCCTACTGCCATAATAAATGACTACCTTAAATGAATTTGGACAAAAATGACTATCTTAGTATTATGGATGAAATTTTATAATGAATTCAAATGGTTTACTTCAAAAAGAAAATTAAACTTAGAAATGAAACAATCGATAAAAAAAAAAAAAACACGCACTACTTTCTAAATCAAACTTAGAAACGAAACAATCGATAAAATCAAATATTTTATGTGACGGTGTGGATTCGAACCTATGACTTCCTGAATTTCTCACATTTTTTTCCCCCTTTTCTCCCCCCTTCTTCCTCTTCTTCCCCTTCTTATACAGACTATTCTTCCCCAGCTTTTCTTATTTTTGCAATTTGATAAATCTTAGAACCTTTGATAAATCTTAGAATAAATCTTTGATAAATCTTAGAATGTGCCATGTGAACTCGGGTCGCAATAAGCTGAAAAGCAATTAAGGTCAGTGCAGAGTGTACTGACCACTAGGCTAATTTGCTGCATTTTGAAGAATCTAAGAACCTTTTTGTGTAATAAACATTGGGGGAACAGAATCCGACGGCAAATAGTTTAGCTGTCGAAATCCGTTCCCCCACCCCAATGATAAGAGATGTTGATGTATCTGCTTAAAATATGCTTATTCTATTCTGTGTGTGGATGGAGCTTAAACAGCATCAATTTGATAAATCTTAGAACCTTTTTGTGTCAGAAATAAAAAAAACAGCTGTCGGAATCCGTTCCCCCACTCCCATTATGAGAGTTATTGATGTAATGGCTTAAAAAATGCAGATTTTATTTTTGTGTGAGGATGGAGCTGTCGGAATCCGTTCCCCCACTCCCCTTAGGAGCTCTCTTGGGATTGGTAGACTGAGCAGCATCCTTTTCCTGAGCCGCAATGGGCCACCATTGGCACAGCTTGAGCCCATGAGCTATGTGAAGTTGTGGCTGCTGAGAGGACGACGGAGTGCTAACCACTTAGCCACTTAGAAGGGGAAAGTGAAGGAGGAAAAGGCCATCTGGTCACTCTTTTAATGGGTAATTCTAAGTAAAACCGTCTTTTTTTAACAAAGTAAACGGAAAGTCAAATGTGAATTTAAATAGCATATGTCTTTCTGGTATTCTTTAGATAGCTGTTTGCTTAGGCTGTGGTGGTGACAACCTGCTTGGATGAAAGAGAACTTGGGCTGTTCCCAATGTTCATATTGGACAGATTCCTCAAATTGTTATTTCAAAGATTTTCTTTTTGTGGACATTTTAAGCGTTTGTTCTATTACCCTGTCACATACTCTTAACTACTCATTCATCTTCTGTAGTTTGCAATATCTAGTGTTGCTTGCAATGTTGAATAGTTTCAATACACTGAGAACTTCTTGTCTCATTCCCTCTGCCTTACAACTGGATTCACCTTTGCATGTTTAATAACATTAACATATCATTTTACCATATTATAAATATATACGTTTGAGCAGATATACACAAACACCGTATTTAACAGTAAACACTGGTCTAAACATTATAATATTCACCATAGAGTAAACTAGTTTAACTAGTAGCTACAATGTAGTTTATGCAACAATAACATGCTACTATTATGAGTGTCTTACCTTAAAAATCGTTCTCATAAATACTCAAATCGTGTTCTTCTGAGGTAAATCCAAGGTAAACAGCACAGCACATTGAGCACAAACACAGACTTCCAAACTCGAGGAAAAACAGGAATACGGTACTTGTTTTTGAGGTAATGAGTCCGTTAACAGCACGTGGATCATTTGCATGTCAATCGTTCATGCGCGCGTGGGCGTGGTCACATTAGAGTTAATTAGCTCGGACTGGAGAAACGATACTGGTTACTAAACGTAACCTCGGTTCTCTCTAGAAGAGGGAACGAGTATTGCGTAAGTAAGCTTACGCTACGGGTAAAGTCATCTTTTCTCGAGATATGAAGCCAAAAATTTTCCTTAATTTTGTATTTATTGTCAACGCAGTGCAGCAGCTAGCAGAGCTAGAGCGAGCTATCTTGCGCGCTCATTGGTTGCTGCGCGGCAACTGCTTTAGCCTACCAGTGAGCCCGGCGTGACGTCACACCCAATGAGGGTTTGCGCGCCCTCACGCGTCACAGCCTGCCAGAATGGGAGGTGGCTTAGCGTGTAAAAGAAGGGCTCGGAGGCTGATTCTCTGGTTTTCGTCGACTGAAGCGACATGAGCTCGTGGCGCGAGCACGGCAGGTTACGCAATACTCGTTCCCTCTTCTAGAGAGAACCAAGGTTACGTTTAGTAACCAGTATCGTTCTCTTACGAGAGGTTCTCTCGTATTGCGTAAGTAAGCTTACGCTACGGGAACTCTTTGTCCACGCTGTGCGCGCCTAGCATCCACACATAACTCCCAGGGAAGCCCAGGAAGCACCGATAGGTGGGAAAATAGGTGGCCAGCGGAGCGGGCCAACACATGTTCATAAGCACACATTAGGGGGAGTAGAGCGGCTCAGCCGGTCTACACAGATACTGACACAACCCTTTCTGGTGCAGCTCAACCAGGAGAGCTAAATCGAGTAATTGACCTGCGTACAGTAGTCTGAGCAGGGCGAACACACGACTTAGACTGATAAAAGTTTAGCCTGCAGGGCGGGAACTTCGAGGTTATAGAACCTAACAAATGTAGAGGGGGAGGCCCAGCTCGGACTGGAGAAACGATACTGGTTACTAAACGTAACCTCGGTTCTCTCTAGAAGAGGGAACGAGTATTGCGTAAGTAAGCTTACGCTACGGGTAAAGTCATCTTTTCTCGAGATATGAAGCCAAAAATTTTCCTTAATTTTGTATTTATTGTCAACGCAGTGCAGCAGCTAGCAGAGCTAGAGCGAGCTATCTTGCGCGCTCATTGGTTGCTGCGCGGCAACTGCTTTAGCCTACCAGTGAGCCCGGCGTGACGTCACACCCAATGAGGGTTTGCGCGCCCTCACGCGTCACAGCCTGCCAGAATGGGAGGTGGCTTAGCGTGTAAAAGAAGGGCTCGGAGGCTGATTCTCTGGTTTTCGTCGACTGAAGCGACATGAGCTCGTGGCGCGAGCACGGCAGGTTACGCAATACTCGTTCCCTCTTCTAGAGAGAACCAAGGTTACGTTTAGTAACCAGTATCGTTCTCTTACGAGAGGTTCTCTCGTATTGCGTAAGTAAGCTTACGCTACGGGAACTCTTTGTCCACGCTGTGCGCGCCTAGCATCCACACATAACTCCCAGGGAAGCCCAGGAAGCACCGATAGGTGGGAAAATAGGTGGCCAGCGGAGCGGGCCAACACATGTTCATAAGCACACATTAGGGGGAGTAGAGCGGCTCAGCCGGTCTACACAGATACTGACACAACCCTTTCTGGTGCAGCTCAACCAGGAGAGCTAAATCGAGTAATTGACCTGCGTACAGTAGTCTGAGCAGGGCGAACACACGACTTAGACTGATAAAAGTTTAGCCTGCAGGGCGGGAACTTCGAGGTTATAGAACCTAACAAATGTAGAGGGGGAGGCCCAGCCTGCCGCTGTACAAATGTCATGAATGGAAATCCCACTGGACCAAGCCCACGATGAGGCCATGCCTCTGGTGGAATGAGCCCGAATGCCCAAGGGGCACTGCAGGTTTTTTTGGACGCATAAGCTGCTGCAATAGCGTCCACTATCCATCTGGACAGACTGTGTTTCGAGGCGGCGAGACCCTTGGTGCGCCCTCCGAACGAAACAAAAAGCTGCTCCGAGCGCCTGAAGGCGGCGGAGCGCGTGACGTAACTCCTCAGAGCCCTAACAGGGCAAAGGAGGTTACTATCAGCCTCACTGCCAGAAGCCGGCAGGGCAGAGAGGGAAATGACCTGTGCTCTGAAAGGAGTGCCCAACACCTTGGGGACGTAACCGTGCCTCGGTTTGAGAATGACTAGAGAATCATTAGGTCCAAACTCAAGACACGCTGCGTTAACTGATAACGCATATGCAAGTCACCCACGCGTTTCACTGAAGCCAGAGCTATCAGGAAAAACGGTTTTGAACGTGAGGTATTTCAGCTCCACAGAGTTCAAAGGTTCAAAGGGATAAGCTTTCAGGGCCTCTAGGACCAAAGACAAATCCCAAATCGGGACCGAGGGGGGCCGCGGAGGATTCAACCTCCTGGCTCCTCGGAGGAAGCGGGTAATGAGTTCATTCCTTCCTAATGCGCTGCCGAGCACCGAGTCGGCGAACGCTGCAATAGCCGCAACATAGACTTTGAGCGTGGAAGGGGACCTGTCCGCGTCCAGTAGCTCCTGAAGGAAGCCCAAAACCCACGGAACCCCACACGTCTGAGGGTTTAGATTTTTTCCCGCATACCATTTGTTAAACACAGACCATTTTGACGCGTAGAGCCGTCTCGTAGAGGGGGCTCTAGACTGCGTGATCGTGTTAACCACTCCTTCTGGCAAATCAGCGAGTATCCGTTGATTCTCCACGCATGCAGAGACCAGCGCTCTGGATGGGGATGCAAGATCGAACCGCAGGCTTGAGAGAGAAGGTCTCTCCTCGCCGGGATTGGCCATGGGGCTGAGTCTGCCAGCCGCATCAATTCCGGGAACCAAGACTGGGGACACAGCAGCTGGACTGTCTGGTGGTGTAGAGACCATTCCCCGGGGGGAACGTTGTCTCTGGACAGTCTGTCCGGGCCGTCGTTTAGGCGACCGGGCACATGCTCCGTCCTTCTTGGGAACGAGGAAATAACGGCTGTAAAAGCCTGCCTCGGTCAGAGAAGGGTGTACTCGTTCTATCGCCCCTTTGCGTAATAGTTTCGCTATCTCTGCATGAAGCAGATGGGCTGCCTCTGTATTCACTTTCGTCTCGGTCCGAGCTTGAAAGCGCGGGGGACGGCGAGTGAACTGCAGCGAATAGCCCCGTATTACAGTGTCCAGCACTAGTGTTGTTTTTGGCGGCCTGTTTTAATTTTAGTTTTAGTCTAGTCTTTGTGTCAGGCTGTCATTTTAGTTTTTATTAGTTTTAGTCACATTCATACTCTTTTTAGTCTAGTCAAGTTTCAGTCGACGAAAACTGATGACATTTTAGTCTAGTTTTAGTCAACGAAAACTGATGACATTTTAGTCTAGTTTTAGTCGACGAAAACTGATGACATTTTAGTCTAGTTTTAGTCAATGAAAATTGTATTTTAGTCTCTTTTTAGTAATGCAATTCTATTTAAGCCAGTCAATATAGAATTTCAAACAAGGTTATCTTATTATAGGCTATTTAGTATATTTAGGGCTGTGACGGTGGCAGTTTTTTTACCACCGCGGTAATGGACCAACTACCGGCGGTGGTTGGGGGGTTATTTAAAAAAAAAAAAAACTCGTTTTATATTTCCACACAAAGACGCGTGATATAGCCTACCACTCTGCGCTTTGAGAGGGATGTGGGACACGAGCAGGAAAGAGACCATCGATCTCTTTATGATATCTTCATGTTTTCTACTTGATGTAAATTGGTCTGAAGAATTTTATCCTCCAAAAGGGCGAAATATTTAGGCTATGTTTGAGATTGCGCTGCCAGAGAAAGTGAAACTAAAAATCACCCGCGCGTGTGAAACGTGCTTTACAACTAAACTTGACCCGCCTTTCCATGTCTAATAACAAGAATTTGACAAGCAAGTACAAATGTAGGCTATCTGTCCTACAGCGTTTTTCTACTTTACCACAGTAAAGAATACGAATATAATAGGCCTAATTAAAAGCGAACCAAAGAAACGTTTATCCCTTTAGAAAACGTGAGACGTGAGTGAAGATTTGGGAAAAGAAACAAGAGATTCCATGCAGGGATGAAGTCACGATTTTTGGATATTCGATTAGTTTATTTAATTATAGAATATCGAATAGGTTGTGCGATTATTCTCTAAAATAAAATCTCCATGTTCATGGTGCTGATGCGGTGACGCGTCCATGTATCCAGAGACGCTGCCAATAACATACAGCTGTCACAAAGAACCGGCAAGTAATGATTATGAATGTGTCAAATATATCAATAAGACATTTTAATAGAATAACTAATGGAGTAATATTGTTAAATTCGCTGATAATCGGTGACCAGATCGCAATCCAGAATTTAAAGCCGACAAAGCTGGGTTCACGCACAACTCTCTCATTCGTCGTGACGTTATAACATTTCGTCTCGTCTCGTTTTGGTCAACGAAAATGAAGAGACATTTTAGCATAGTTTTTATTTTGTAAACCCCATTTAGTCTCGTTTTTATTCGTCAACGATATTGCATTATACATGTATTTTAGTCATCGTCACATGACCATGCATTTACGTCTAGTCTCGTCTCGTTTTCGTCAGGTCATAACGGTTCGTTGACGACAATATTTAGTCATAATTTTCGTTGACGAAAGCAACACTATCCAGCACCCATTTTGACACACCCGGGATAGCCTCCCATGCTTTTGCATTCATGGCTAGGGGTCGAATAGCCTCTGGGTCCCGTCCGCTGTACTGTATGGGACAGGGGACTCATAACGGAGGCGTTTGCGCGGTGCGGCGCCGTTGATGCTGGGGAACGGAAGCTCGCTGATAGCGACAACCAGCCGGACAGTGCTCAATAGCTCGGTCCCATGGGACGGAGAATATTTTGCAGTGAGAAACCCGCGACGCGAAAGCGGTGTGGGCGTCAGTGTGTTCACTAGCAAGTGTGAGCGCTCGTTGGCGGGCAAAGGGCTTACATTCACAACATGGCCGATGGCGGGGGGTTTTATGTGATCTAATCCCCGAGATTGTGAGACAGAGCGGGCAATGTGTAGGCGTGGGCACTGGATAGTGGGCACATTTCCTACATTTAACACTCAAGCGGCGTGTGCGTGCTTTATGGGAGTGTGCTCTGTGGGGTTGTAACGCAAAGAAGATGATCAGATTGTCAGCTCTCTATATGATTAAATTACTGAAATTACCCCGTGATCCAAACCCCCTCTAGTCTGAGACCTAATCAACTCGCTGACATCCTTATCCACAAACACCTCTATTGTCTCAAGATTCTTCCTTGCAGGACGTGCAGACCAAACGGCGCCGACAAATGGCGTAAATCATTGACTGCCTATCTGAAAACACAGATCTCTTACTGCTGAATCAACAAGAACCTTTTGTTTATTGCTCGGCGAACATCCGCTGACCAATAAGAGCAATCCCAGAGAACCCCCCAGGGTTTCTCTGAGACATTGATTTGCATTTAGACACTAATTTACACTCAGAAAACAACAAGACTCTGTTCGACCAGATGCGCTGGCTGATAATCTCATCAAAACCAGTAAGACGCACACACATAGCTTCTCACCCCGCGGCTCGAGGACAAAAGTTCAACGCGCAGGCATGAACTTTCAAGACTGGTCACACACAAAACACAGAGAAACTCACATCCCTGGACATTGTGATCAAAATCACTCTTTTCTATATATATTTTTGAAATGTATTCGTGTGGTATGTCATGGTCCTTATATGGAAGACCATTATAACTAAGTTTTATGATATAATCAAAAGTGAAATGCTTATTATTATCAAGAACCATGTAACTGTTTGTTATTAACTGATATAATCACGATCCGTGGTATCGTTTTGTTCCAGAAATCCCAACGGTTTTGAATCTTTAACACAAAATATCAGAAAATGTGTTATTCGACTAAATACCAGCGGTATTGTTGATAAGAACGGAATTATAATTCCAATATCTAGTATGAAGGGCGTATACACTCAAAGCGTCAGAAGGTTGGGCCCAATACGTTGTTAAAGACTTGCTAAAGATCATCTTTGCTGAGTTTTCGCTCGCTTCGGTCGCTATAGCAACCAGACGCTGGGCCCACATGACTTCAGTGCCTTTGTCCAACACAGATGAAAAACGCACAAGAGGGCCGATCTTCAACTCAGAGTAACGTAGCCTTTAAATTTGCAATCTGAAAGAAACGCTGTTTAAGGTTGCCTAAGAATTACTAGAGCTGTTGGGGTTTCGTTGTTAATGACTAAACTGTTTCTGCCTTTCCTCTAAACTCACACTTACACTCTCTTCCACACATACACTCACCCACGTGTTTCGACCCAAACACCCTACCACGTGCTACTAGACGCGTGGCACTACACACACGCGTCCTGAGAAAAACACACTACCACCTGTCCACGGACACCCACACACCTAAAATCATTCTTATTCTCACTGTTATTATTCTCTCACTGATTCTCTCTCTCTCTCTTTTCTCTTCTCTTAACCTTTTATTTTATTATATTTCGTGTTACGATCGTTATATTGTTGTTTTGTTTATGCATATTTACTCCTGCGTGATTTAAAGTAGTATATGTAACCGTTAGCTTGTTTAAATAAACTTTGTTAAATCATTTGAATTAAGTTTGCCTGGTTTGTTCAATTCTGAATCACTGAGAGTGCAGATTTTTACCTCATAAGCTCTACCTTTGATTTTACTATTGAGATATCTAAAATTGTCTAAACACGAAAATAATCATTCTTTTGTGGCCACAAGAAAAGGGTTATTTATCGGTGTTAAAGACGCTAGATTTCTGTTCAAACATTATACATCCTGTTCGCTGGACGGATAGTATGCATAATAAATGAACATTTTTCAACTTCTTCCTCAAATTTCCCCAAATTGAACATAGTCTACCCGTCTATACCAGTGATTATTACGAGTAATTGTGTAATCACTGATATAAGTCGAGGTTTTAACCTATTCCCTATTTTGAATAATTTAATTTGTGTAAGCAACGTATGCATATTCACATTGATGAATATTACCGCTGATTTGAGCTAATTAATTCCCTAACATAAAGTCATTGTTGTTACATAATAATTGGTGTTTGGAATGCGGGCACTCTCATATTCAGTTTGATACAAATTGTGCAATTTGATATTCATGAGTGATTTTTGAAAGTTTAATGTTGTTGTGCGCGTTTGAATCTTGTAACGTTATTAAATAAGTCGACTCGAAAACTGATCAAAGGGCGAAAAGCCAAAACCCGCCAGTAAATCTGGTCGTGGAGAAAAAGAAAAACTGCAGTCACAGTATTGTTGCGAAGTTAAGTTAGAGAAAAATCTCTTTTTGCTTGACCGTACATGTAATTCTGTTTTTGAGACCTGTGTTGGAACAGGAAAATCCCACAGGCATTACCGGTATTTTCTGTAAACCCCGAGAGCAAGTAAGCTACTCCGGTCAGAAAGAATATATATTCTATTGTATGTCGTTAGTAACGATAAAATACGGGTTATAAAACACTGGCCTAGCTAACCAGAAAGAAAAACCCCGTTTCAGCGTCTGTAAAGACCAGAAACAGATCCGTCGAGATCTCATCAAATTGATTTGCAGTGTGTTTTGTGTTTGCAAAGATCTGCCGTGAGCTTTAAAGAATTTATTTGCAGCGTGGTTTTGGTGTGTGCGAAGGCCTGCACGCTTGAAATTGTGATTTCTGAAACGCTCTCAAATTACCGCCCGGTGATGTGTGCTCCGCGTAAGCGCAACACTCTGCCACCGCGTGGTCAACCACAGGTAAAGACCTGTTGGTCATTTTTTTCCTTCCGCCCTGATTCTTGGTGGTTGTAAGTATCTAAGAAGTTGTTTTAAATACATATTTGTATTTACAGCGCGCTAAGTTCGTCAAAACAACCCTTTTATTTTGGACTGAGACATTTTATTGTGAATTTTAAAATTCCCAGAAAGGGAACCGGAAATTATAGAGTGTCTCGATCCAAAAGCACTGATAGTTCTGCCGGAAGAGGACAGTGCCCCCTCGTGGCCACACCCCTCCGGTTCAACTATCCCTCTTCTTTTCCAAGTTCACTATACTCTGCTGTGTTTCCATTTCTAAATCTGCCTTGATGATTCTGTTTGGTTTTATCTCCATTTAATAATCATTTAATAACAAATTCAATGTTATAGTGATTACTTTATTTTGTTTGTAGAAATCTTTCTGTTTCTCTAAAAAAAAAAAAAAAAAAACCTTTCTCTCCAAGTGTATTTAGATTTAAGGTGAAATTGAAACTAACTAATTTGGTTATTCCCATTATCACATTCCAGTCATCTTAGTACCTGAGAAGGACACCGCCCTCTGGTGGCTGGGCCTTTCTCAAGTCAGCTATCAGCCTGCTACCAATTTATAGAGTTACTAAATTTAATAACTTCAGTTATTGTGATTATTATAAGGAATCAATTCTAATTCACTTGTGACTCTTCCTCAGGCTTATTTGGATGTGATCTTGAACCAAGTTTGAATTAAGATTTTAAATTGTGTCAAACAATTAGGGTGAACCACAGAGAGACGCCCCCTTGAGGCCGTAATAATCCATTGCAGCAGTCTACCACCCCCTCTTCCGGTTTCCACCTGCATTGAGGTTACTGCTGAACTTCCATCGGGTTAGGTTATTTTCCAATAACTCTCATCCTATCCAAACTTCTTTCTATTGTAAACCTTAGGTGGCAAAAGCCGTCCACACCTTTATTTGGTTTCTCCCTTTTCGGGTTAGTTTAATTTTCTTTCTCTCTTCAAAGTTTTTATTTTATTATCATTGTTTTCATTTACCTGTCACAGGCCCACCGTGACCTTTGTCCTATTACTCACTTTAAGCTACTCTGCTCACTCCATTTTGTGTGTCATATAGGCAAGACTCTAAGCACCTGCAGTGGACTGTGAGAGCCCGGTTGGACCTCCGTGGGCTAGTTGGCCGACTGACGTTACCGACACTGACCGTGCGGTGACTCTTGAGTTTCTCTTATCTTTGCCCCGGCGGCGGCACGCAGTAGTGACATCAGCAATCCGGTGCCTCGGAACGCCAGCCTCCACGCCGACGCAAAAGTTAATTGTTGGGACCGCTGCACAAACCATCGACAGTACCTGTCACTCCAGCTTACGCTGGTGGGTTCTGGGTAGCGCCCACTTTTACATTGCGTTCGGTTGGTTGGCATCTCCGAGACTACCAGGGTTGTGTTTACAGTCACTCTGTTTGAGTGGGCCTGGCCGTGAGCAGAGTAACGGAGAATCCAAGGTCACGGCGGCCAGGTGTTTGGGGCGCCAGGAAGGTTGACCGCGCTCAGCGGGGGCCGGCTGGGTTGACCTCCGTCCATTTCAGGTAAACTGAACTTTGATAATCAAAAAGAAAAAAAACAAAAACAAACCCTTGTCTTTTATAAACCACCTAATCTTAAATATTTCCCCCAAGGCACCTCCTTTGTGCTATTAGTGTCCAAATTACAGCCCAGACCAAATCACTGACATTTTTGTTTAATTTTTGTTTCTTCCTTCCTTTTCAATCCTCGCCTACTCGTGCCTTGCATGTTCTGTTGTAACTTGTTTTTCAGTGTACCAACGAGACCCCAAAAGGCTAAGTAATAAGAGGGACAACTGAACAGTCTCTATTTCGGGGCCCTGTGCGGACCCGCCTAACTGTCTAAAGTCAGTTAGCCCAAAGTTCTATAGACGGCACACCGTCCTATAGGTTATTAGCGTCACGACCCGATTGCATTGGCCCTGCTTGTGTGTTGTGTTTCTCTCACCTACAGTGAGTCAAAATGTCACGCGCATCCAGTCCTGCGGAACACTGGAATAGCCTGGAGGCGTGGTTGACCGCCATGACTACCGGCTGTCTATCCAAAGACTTCGGTGACCCAAAACTCCTGACCCAACAGGAACTGGACACCAAAGTGGACCAGATCATGTCCCAGGACCCCACGCAGGCCTACAGTTCAAAAGACTGGAGTCGCATCATCGGGAGTCTCTCTCACTACCTGTTGTCCCAGGCACGTCTGCTGGAGGAGGACAAGGCCAAGCTGGAAAAGGACACCGCTGGACTAAAGACTCAGCTGGAGGAGGCCTGCAAACAAAAGGAACAAGCACACCAGCGTCTGGAGGAGATACTTCTGGAGGATGAGGAGGACACACGTCCGGAACTGCAACAGGAAGTGGAAAGACTACAACAGGCCCTGGAGGACCTGCGTCTGGACACGGACAGAACAGTGGAGGCGGAGAAACAGACCACTGCCGCCCTCAGTGACGATCTAATACGTGGAGAGGCTCAGCTAGCAAGAGCACACGCAGAATTAAAAGACAGAGACGCGAGAGTCAAAGCTTGTGAAACATTTTTGCAGAAAGCCCGAGCCGAAATTAACGAGCTCATCCAACAGAGACAGGATCTTAAGGACGAACTGGACATTGTCCACCGCGAACTCAAACATGCGTACGGACTGCAAGGTGGACTGGGGGGGGGGGGACACACACCACTTCGGAGGGGCGAACCGCCAGTCAACGCACAGCATCTAAAGAACTGGACAAGCTGGCAAGAAACATCCCTACATTCAACCCAAAACCAGCTGGGGGGAACGACGTGTACTCTTATTTAACCGACATTGAATTTCACTTACAGACTATGGACAATGTCACTACTTGGGACAAGTTATATCTTCTTCGGATCACTTCTGGACGCGTTGCGAGGAGTTTTCTGGACCGCCAGCCAGAATCTGTTAAAACGAATTATCCACAATTACGACAAGCCCTGATCCGCGAATTCGCTGATCCAGAGTCGGACCAAGGCATCATTGCGGCAATGGACCTCAAACAAGCTCGTCTGGAAACACCGCAAGCCTACTACGAATGTCTGCGACTCGCCTACTTCGGACCACGGAATGAGGCACATATGGAAGAGGACGTTAATTTCAAAACGCTTTTTCTGCGGAATCTCCACGCCAGTCAAAGTGCGCACCTGGGCGTTCTAGTCTGTCCACGGACCTTGTCAATTCAACAATTACGTGACCTGGCTCACAAAGCGTACGTAAAACAAAAGACTGTGTCTGAAAAACCTGGGAAATACCCCCCAGTTTGCCCTGTCTCTGCACCCTTCCCAGAACTGAACTTAGAAGGTGCACAGCCTACCAACTACGAACCCGGCAACAAACAGTCACGACCGTTCCAAGCTGGCCGAGGACAGTGTGGTCGGGGGGGTGCCCGCCCAAAACCGCAAAATGACCGTTTCGGGGGATCCTGGGACCGGCAGCGCTTCTCCCACAACAAAAAGGGGGGAGGCAGCTGGGAGGCCGACCGACCCCTCAGGAAAGGCCGACCCCGATCTCCCCGAAACACAAGCCCAGAGAACCGGCCACGGGACCCCTCCCGACAAGACACCGGTAAGCCCAAGACAGAGCCCAAATCCAACAAAAACAGTGCAGCCACGTCCGAAGCAGCAGAACTTCTGAGCTGCCTGAGAGAGTTTCTCCAAAAGAAACCCCACAAGGAAGACAAAGATAAACCAGACACTGCATGACTAACCCACAGGCCTGGAACCAACGCTCCCCACACTGACAGCCCACCTGCCACTGTTGTTAAACCCCAGACTCTTGAACTTGCTGTTACATTACCCAATGACAGCTCCACTCACTCCATTCAGCTGACAGCCCCACAGAACACTGCTGTCAGACCACAGACTGTTGAACCTGCTGTGACATCACCAAATGGCAGCGTCACTCACTACAGCCAGCTGACAACACCACTTCCTGAACGGGACTGCAGCAGCTCTCATGATAAGGTACCAGACAGTGCGGTCTTGTTGATCTGCACCCACAACGAGCCACCCAAGACTTACCCTCACTGCTTGTCAATCAACACACAAGACCCTACACCACAACTTCTGGGCAACCTAATTGAGAGAGGAGTGGCACGAAAACTGTACTTAACCATTACCTTGGAAAAGGAAATGCAGATCGAAGCACTGGTGGACACCGGCTCCGATCTAACGCTTATTTCTGTTCAACTGTTTGAAAAACTCAAGTTTGAAGCGCAAAGACAAAACAGAACTCTTAAATTCCACACGTGTGAGCTGAACGTGCAGTCATACAGCCAAAACGACATCCAGCTAAAGAACGTAGCTCCCATTCACCTGGCACTCGGTCCTATGAGCATAGTCCACCCTGTCTATATTTCTCCCATGAACACTTATCAATTTCTCGTAGGCAAGGACCTGCTGGACCGCTTTGAACCATTATTAGACCTCAAGCATCTACAAGTTTGGGTGCAGGTGCGCGAACCTCACCCCCTTCAGCCACACATCTCCATCGAACCAGACTGTCAAGCCACAGGGTTCACGGAAATTCCATCAGCCAGACACAAGGACAAAGTCCCCACAGCTGATCAGGGTTCAAGTTCGCTACTCTGCACGTTCAGAACAACGCCAGACTCTGATAATTACTGCCCCCAAGTAAACACTCCCCTGCAGTTGCAGAATGTGACCACAACAGACATTACCTTGGCAATATGGGCAGATAACTCAGCCATAAGCCTCTCACTATTCAATGCAATCATTGAAAAGACTCCAGACCTGCCCTACACCGGCAAACGCACTCGTTTCCCGTTGAACCCAGATCCATCCTCAATGACATCTGCTAAAGGGATCTGTGCCTTGAACTTGACATGGAATCACCGGCACTTGACCCATTACTTCCTGATCCTGGAAGACCCAGCCCACGACGTCTACATGGGAGCAGACATCTTGATTCGCCTCAAGGCTCATGTGGACATGTTTAATGAGGTTGTATGGGCTCCCTTAACTTCACAGCCACCTGTTCCCGTCATTCATGACAACCTGCTGTCAGGACAGACCATCCCAGAGGTCTGCACTCTCATCAACGAACAGGGAACGGTGGTACCTGCTTACACTAAAGGAGTCGCTGTGCGGCTTAACCTACGACAGGGCCAAACCCTAAACCACACACTGGCTTTCTTCCAACCGTCACCCGAGTGTGTGGAACTCAGACTCACCCTCGAAGCCACACCCCTCACTGAAGTGTCATCTCGGGTAGTCTACATTCTATTCAACAATTGCACAGCAACTGACATCAGCATCCCCAAAGCCTACCGGCTGGGATGGCTAGTCAGTCACGCCTTTCATGACTTTGACCTGACATTACCCGTCATAGGGCCCATTCCACCCGCACTGATACCTGAAGGGCATACTGACATCACACTGCTCACAGCACCCTTCCAATTCATTGCCATCACATCTGTCATGTCAGTGGCCAAAGACCATGTGTGCAGAACGGAGCTGACAGAGGACCAACAACTCGCAGTGTACACAGTCTCCCAACAGCCTGTCACTGAGACTGATACACCTGCCATGCCTGTCACAACCAGCCCAAATGATGACAAGCCAACGGAGGAACCGTATCCAGGTTTTGAATCTCAAGTGCAACAAATTCTACAGGATGCGGATGCACTTCAGGACAATGCCGACCGCCAAAAGCTACGACAAGTCCTGTATAAATTCAAAGAACACTTTGCTAAAGATTCTTTAGACTGTGGTCTCACCAACCTCCACACAGTGCGCATCCCCACGCACCCCAAGGCTCCTCCCACTTTTGTCAAGCAATACAAGATTCCCATCGCCTCACACGAACCAGTGCAGGACATCATCGAATCAATGCTTGAGAAAGGTGTGATCAGAACTTGCAATAGCACCTACTCTGCTCCCATATGGCCTGTCCTCAAGCCTAATGGAAAGTGGAGGCCCACCATTGACTATCGTAAACTAAATCAACAGGTTCCGTTGTCACGATGGCCTATGACTCAATTAGCACAAGAAATACCTCGAATCCGAGGCGCCACCATCTTTTCTACACTCGATGTGGCCTCGGGATTCTGGACTATTCCAGTGCACCCAGAAGACCAACACAAGTTGGCCTTCACCTTCGGCAATCGCCAGTACACCTTCAACCGGTGCCCGTTTGGGTATGCCAACTCACCAGCTGAGTTCAACATCTTCCTGAACAAAGCCTGCCCAGACGCCAGGGTGAGAGGTAACCTGATTTACGTCGACGATGTGCTCATGAAAAGCACGACGGTGGCCGACCACCTGAAAGAAATTGACTATGTTTTGAGCCAGTTATCTGCTGCCGGCGCCAAAATAGCCTTACACAAGGGGCAGTGGTGCCGCAATAAAGTAAACTACGTGGGCCTGCTCATTGGACGCCGTGGCATTGAACCACAATCAAACCGTATTCATGCCATTCAAAACATCAAGCCTCCCACTAACGTCTCTGAACTTCGAAGCTTTCTGGGAGTATGCAATTATTCCCGGCAATTCATCGAACACTATTCAGACATCGCCAGGCCTCTCACAGCTCTGTTGAAGAAGGACTGCCCTTTCGTCTGGTCAGACGCTCAAGAACATGCCATGGCAGAACTCAAAAGACATTTATGCTCAGCCCCATGCCTTGCCTACCCTGATCCGCAAAAAGAATTCCACCTTGAAGCTGGGTTTTCAGACCAATGTCTCAGTGCCGGCCTATACCAACAGCATGACCAAGACAAAAAGGTGGTCACATATGCCAGCAAAACACTTCTCCCTCCAGAATGCAAATTCTCTGACTGTGAAAAAGCTTTGCTCTGTACGGTATGGGCGATTCAGCGCTTCTCCAACTACATTGGAGCACAGAAGGTCATCATAGAGACTTGCCACCAGCCCGTCATGTTCCTTAACAGCCAACGGATAAGAGACGGTGTTGTCACCAACTCACGCATAGCTACATGGCTAATGGCTCTCCAAGGACGAAACGTCGAAGCCAGATATGCACAAAACCACAAATCCGCTCTAGGTAACGGCTTGGCGGCTGTCAAGACTGCTCTGACAACTCCCCTGCGTCAACGCTGAATACACCTGAGCCCCAGCAGCCACAACTAACCTGCCACAGGTACTTTGACAAGAATGCGTGCGAAGGCATGCCCACAGCTTATGTCGACGGATGTTCCTACAACAGCGAGGGCATCCTAAAAGCAGGCGCAGGGGTACTGTGGGTAAACAACCACCCATGCCCACCCCAACACTTCAAGCTGGGCCCCCAGTCATCACAATACGCAGAAATAGCAGCGATTCTCATTACTCTGCAAATCGCAGTATCCCATAACCTCAAAGAACTGCTCATCTGCACAGACTCAAACTATGCCAGACTCAGTTTTGTGTGCCATCTCCCAACCTGGAAACAAAATGGTTTCACAACTGCTAACAACAAGCCTGTCAAACATCAACACCTGTTCCAAGACTGTGTCAACATCACAACAACACACGACATTACCGTGTACTGGAAAAAGGTGAAAGGACATTCTAAACTCCCAGGCCAGGACAAAGACCTCAACGACCACACTGACGCACTAGCAAAAACAGGTGCCCTACACGGCGAACTGTGGTCTTCCCCAATACCCACACCCACCCCCAACGTGGCAGTGTTAACCCGCAGCAAGCGAACCTCACCTGCTGCTGCACCTGCTTCACAGCTGCTGTCACTAACCCCACAAATTTCTACCAACGACCTTGCAGAAATGCAATCTTCGGACACTGCTATAAAGACTATGATTCTCCACCTCAAAGACCCCTCCTCCAACCCAATTGCACCATCTGACATCACGGATGACTCCGATCTCAGGCATCTTCATAACTCCAGACACATGTTGCGTGTGCGGGACGACATTCTTTGGTTTGTCACCGATGACACCACTTCGCCCAAACTCGTTGTGCCCCGATGCCAAAGGGGGGAGATGATGAACCACGCCCACAACGCACCATATGCTGGACACCACGGTACCAGAGCCACGTATGAGACACTTAGACAAGTGGCATACTGGCCAGGTATGCAACAAGATGTGGCAGAGTACGTGAGAGAATGCCTGGTCTGCTGTCAGTTTCACCCAACAAACCTAACTCACAGAGCCCCGTTGCAACGCAGAGGAATCACATTTCCCTGGTCAGACCTTCAAATTGATTGGGTAGGACCACTCCCCCGATCATCACGAGGGAATAAGTACTTTCTCACGGTGGTGTGCCAATTTACCAAGTGGGTAGAGTGTTTGCCAGCACCTAACGACACTGCCCAAACAACGGCATATCTCCTGATGAACCACATCTTCTCCTGATTCGGTCTACCGCTCAGAGTCAACTCAGATCGAGGAACTCATTTCACCGCAGAGATCATGCAAAAGATCTGGAGAATTCTAGGGGTACAAGCTAAACTTCACATCAGTCACCATCCGATCTCATCCGGACAGGTAGAAAGGTCTAACCGAACGGTGGTCGCCATGTTGAGAAAATATGTGTCGGCTAACCAGAAAGACTGGGATGTGAAACTTCCCCTGGTGCTGATGGCTATCCGAGCCACGCCGCAGGAATCAACCAGAGTGCCTCCATTTGAACTCATGACTGGGCGGCAGATGACCCTGCCATTACACCTGTTGTACCAACCTGGAGACAACAACCTCGTCACCGCCTATACCACGTCCCAATATCTGGACGAGCTCCATAGACACTTGAAAACAACTTTCGCTTTTGCTCAGCAACACCTGAAAACCAGCGCTGAAGGCCAGAAAGCATACTACGACCAAAAGGCGTCACACCAAGAACTCAGTGTGGGCGACAAAGTCCTGTACTACAGTTTCGCCCTGCCACCCAAGCAACTGTCAAAAAAGTTTCTGCCTCACTGGACTGGACCACACGAGATTGTGAACAAACTCTCCCCCGTGGCATACCAAATCCAGCTAAAACGGGGACCAAAAGAACCAGTTCTCAAATGGGTCCACCGCAATCAGATTAAGAGACACGGGGCCACTAGCAGGGACAGACAGGAAGGGCCCAATGAAAGCTAGCCTCAACCGCCGTCATTACAAGAAAAGAAGACTGTCCCCTCCACCGGGACAACCCTCTCTGACCTGTGCCTTCTCTCTTTTCCCTTCTCCTCCCTACCTCTCTCTCTCTCGCTTGTAACAGGATGCTGCTGTGGATTGCCATCATGTGCCTCCAGACGATTAGAAGCCAGCCACCACCCGATGTCATCTCACCAGGGCCGGCCTCGGGAATTGTGCTAAGAGAGCAGCCTGGACTGCTTATTACAAACTGTCGAACCCACACACAGAAAGTGTACGTGCGACTCGACCCTAGAAATGTCTACCGTGCACACTACCCGAGAGCCGTCCCCCAATACAGTTGGGCAGGTGCCAGATGGACGGAAACCGCCCTCGACCATGCCGAAGCTGACATTGAGCACATGTTAAACCAACTGGAAAAGATGACTCTCACCCAGGCCGAGCTGAGTGGACACAATAGACGTTCCAAAAGGTTCCTAGGAGCACTGCTGGGAGCAGCTGCTGCTGTAGGGACATTGTTCAACATTGGTATGTCCAGTGTCAACGCCGTGAACATCGCCACGGTACGACGACACGTAGCAGAAATCCAGACGGAACTCCCACAGCTGAAAGATCAACTCACCACACAGAGTGCATCCCTGACCACCATAGGCAAGACACTGAGGGGTACCGTCACCATCCTTAACACGCATAGTGTAATGCTAAACCAAACTGTGAACTCCATGAAACAGCTGTTCACGGTCTTCCAAAATGACTTTGCCCAAACTCAGTTGGTCACCGCGTTAATGTCCGACATGCTCCGAGAAGTGAGCTCATCCATGGACAGCCTGGCCATGGGCAGAATCCCGCCATACCTAATACCCCTGAGCCTTGTACAAACCGTGATGGCTTCCGCCACCACCACACCAACTGATCCGATACAAACCCATCTCGCCTACTCTTTGGGGAGCGCTATCCCACTGTTCGTTGACCCTGCACAGCGGGAGGTGGGTTTTCTCCTCAATTTACCCATTATAGAGTCAAGCCGGATCTACCGACTCAAAGACATTGTCAACGTCGGATTCTGGCAACGGAACACTCAGTTTAGAGTACGGACTCCAGACGTGGTAGCCTACCACGACAGCGACCCACAACTGTACCTAGCACCTAACCTGCATATGTGCACCCTCACGAAAGACATTCACTATCTCTGTCCCAGCAAACCTTTTCTCCGAGATAATACGGATGGGATCTGCGGCCTCCAACAACTAGCCAACGACGCACGTTGTCCAGCTGATGCTAAACCTCGCGACCAGGTCACCGAGACGCAAGCCGAGATCGTCGGAAACCGATGGCTCGTGAACACTCCAGTGCGATCGGCGACCTTGACCTACGACCAACACGACACTGCTACACGTGTCAATCTGTTGAACCAAAGCATGTGGATTCAAGTCCCACGAGGAGCCATCCTCCACCTGGATGACCTTGCCTTGTACCATCTCCCAAGTGAAGAGTACCAAGCCGAACTAGAGATTCCACCCTTCTTTAGGGACCGCAACTTCACGCTAGATCCAGAACTGGAAAATTGGATTGCGAAAGGGGGGTCACAAATCATCGACATAGCTCCACTGGACTCAGCCCTTCAAGCCTTGTCTCGACTACCCATCCTGGACGCCTCACCGGTGGTTCAAGCATGGACAGCGGCTGATACCGCACTGTGCATTACCAGCATCCTCGGACATGCCCTAGCCTTGGGCTTGGCCTATGTCCTGTACAGGAAAGTCAACGCACTCCGAACCTCCACAACCAAGCTCACCGAGGCAGTCTCCGTCGGCTTCCGGAGAAACCCTCGGAAGGATGACGCCCCACCAGAGGATGCTGAAGACCTCATCGAACTAAACCCCAGTCTTAGCAACCCCTTTGCAGCCGCCTCACATCCCTGACCTGCCACCTGATCATTGTTACCGTGATGAGTCGACTAAGCCCATACACGCCCTGTCAACTCATCAAGGGGGTAATGTAACGCAAAGCACATGATCAGACGGCGTGTTGATTAAATTACTGAGATTACCCCGTGATCAAATCCCCCTCTAGTCTGGGACCTAATCAACTTACTGGAACCCTCATTTACAAACACCTCTATTGTCTCAAGAGTCCGACGCGCAAAACGTCCAGACCGATTGGCACCTCACTATGCCTCACTATCCGCATAAATCAATTGATCCCTGATCCAAAGAACCCTAATCTATTCCTGTGTCAACACACAGCCTTCTGTTCACTGTTTCGGCTAAGATTTGCGACCAGCAAAACGCCAGTCGGACTGGAGATTCTATTACCCCTGGGGATTTTCACAGCATCGAACATCTCACAAACAAGCCACAACTGTTAACAGATGTTCACCAAAAGGCCATTGATTGTAAAACGCACATACATACACTCATACATACATACTGATTTTCCCCTTGAGGGGGGAAGAACGCAGTTCACGCGGGGGACACAGCCTCGTGAACTGAAGATGACTTTACGCACACACACAAAGCACAGAGAAACTCACATCCCTGGACATTGTGATCAAAATCACTCTTTTCTATATATTTTTGAAATGTATTCGTGTGGTATGTCATGGTCCTTATATGGAAGACCATTATAACTAAGTTTTATGATATAATCAAAAGTGAAATGCTTATTATTATTAAGAACCATGTAACTGTTTGTTATTAACTGATATAATCACGATCCGTGGTATCGTTTTGTTCCGGAAATCCCAACGGTTTTGAATCTTTAACACAAAATATCAGAAAATGTGTTATTCGACTAAATACCAGCGGTATTGTTGATAAGAACGGAATTATAACTCCAATATCTAGTATGAAGGGCGTATACACCTCAAAGCGTCAGAAGGTTGGGCCCAATACGTTGTTAAAGACGATTGGCCTACAGGCGTGAGGCGGCGTGAGATTGGCCCCTTCAAAATGTCGTGTTTCCCTCCTCTCATTGCAGTCCGCCAGAGAGAGAAAGAAGACATGCCTCCTTCCTTCAAGGAAGCCTCGCTCGCTTTTATTTCGTTTTATTTTCCAAGTTTTATTTTCTTAAAACTACTCTACTTCAGTTGCTAGTCTTCTTCAACCAACCCACGAAACCAACTTAAAGCTAAAGATCATCTTTGCTGAGTTTTCGCTCGCTTCGGTCGCTATAGCAACCAGACGCTGGGCCCACGTGACTTCAGTGCCTTTGTCCAACACAGACGAAAAACACACAAGAGGGCCGATCTTCAACTCAGAGTAACGTAGCCTTTAAATTTGCAATCTGAAAGAAACGCTGCTCTGGGCTTCTTCGTAAAATAGTCACACTTAGCTTCCTCCCGCCCGAAAACGGGCGAAGCCTTAAAATTTTACTTAACTTTTTCCCAGGATAACCAATCAAATATATTTTTGTTCTATAATGTTTTCTGATTATTATTTAGAATTTTTAGAATTTTTTATGATACTTTGCATTAATTATATAATTTTTATGAGCTATTTTTTCCATTAGAATTAATATATATATTTTTATTTTATTTATTTTATTTTATTTTTCAATAAATGCAACATTTCACATCAAAATAGAGTGCAGGCCTAAAAAAAATTTTTTTTCAAGTGAGAAGAGCGCCATCTAGTGGCTTCAAAATGTATTAATTTGTGTCATGTCCTATAACCGCCTATAGGCGGCCTATAGCTTTTTTATTTATTTATTTGATTTATTCCCATTCGGAAAGAAAAAAAATTATTACTAAGCAACCACTGAATGGAACAACATAAATTATATATCATTTTAAAGCTTAGGATCTCAGCTTTTTAATGCATCTAATTCCTTGCCCTTAAATGGGCAGTGACAGAGAAATTCCAGGACTACCTATACGGGAATACGTTCCTTGCTGTCACCGATAGCAATCCATTAACATATATTCTTACCTCTGCTAAGCTCGACGCCACAAGCTACAGATGGTTAGCCGCTCTGTCGACATTTGATTTCCAGCTACAATACAGAGCCGGTAAGCAAAATCAAGACGCGGACGGGCTGTTACATTTAGTAACTCCTAACGAGTGCAGAGTAATCCCTCTAAAACCGAGTGTACCGCAAGCAGGCGCCACCTAGCTGCGAAAATATTCTTTACCATATTTTTAAGAAATCTTGCCTTGATTAACACAAAGTTGATGTCATTTGAAAGCTTAGAGTCTGAACTTTACAGTGAATGTATCCACTTTGAAAAACTCTCAAGTATTGCTGAGTTATTTGCTGATAAATAGAATTTCTTTTTTTTCATAATCTATAAAATAATGTACTGCAATGTGTCAAAAACATCATACAGCTCATGAAACATTCTCAGATAATTGACACTTCATTTTTTACAGCATATTATTACAATTAAAATGAGCCCAAAATTAACATAATCTATTGCTTTTATGACAAGATATTCTTCATGGAGAAAAAATTGCCCATGAGGGGGTGTCAAAGACTGTACAAAAAGGCTGTCTCTTTTCCAAATGCTGTAACTTTTGATTCCTTTATCCAGAAATTCTAATTTTTTTATCCAGATGCATCTAACATGTAGGGGGACTTCACTAAAAAAGAATTTTCCTCCTACCTTATTTCCTTCCTGAGTTATTCCATGACAAATAAGAAAGATATGCAAAATCATAATAAAAATTATATATATATATATATTGTCTTTTATCCGCCGTTTCTTGGCAGGACAATGTCCAAATGTAATATAATTTATATTTTCAAAAAATTTAAAAAGAGTTCTTTCAAACGATACCTACCTTTTGACTCTCCTTGCTATAGTTTTGGAGTTATTATGATTATATAATTTTTATATAGTTTGGGGCAAAATTTGCTGTTTCAGTCTTACCAGTTCATTTCTCTCTGTGTGTGTGTGTGTGTGTTTGTGTGTGTGGGTGTGTGTGTGTGGGGGGGAGGGTGTCTTATTTGCACTCTTGATGTTTTAGAGTGTCACCCCTTCATTGCTGTACACTTTTTTTCAGCACAGTGGCTGATCTGTAGCTTGTACCACCAAAAGTTTCTCTGAGTTTTCCTATTTTTTCGTATTTCCCATTCATTTCCTATGTCGCCCGTTTTCGGGCGGGAGGAAGCTAAGTGTGACTTTTTTTTTTACGACCCTTTAACATATCAGAATCATCTCCTTGATTTTTTTTTATGTTCATATAGGTAATACAACAAAAGTCACCAAGTTTCACCCCCATCCGATGAAGCAAAAAAATTAAACAATTCGAAACGTTCAAGTTTTCGCCCGTTTCTCGGGCGAAGAAGCCCAGAGGGTTAAGGTTGCCTAAGAATTACTAGAGCTGTTGGGGGTTTCGTTGTTAATGACTAAACTGTTTCTGTTTCTCTAAACTCACACTTACACTCTCTTCCACACATACACTCACCCACGTGTTTCGACCCAAACACCCTACCACGTGCTACTAGACGCGTGGCACTACACACACGCGTCCTGAGAAAAACACACTACCACCTGTCCACGGACACCCACACACCTAAAATCATTCTTATTCTCACTGTTATTATTCTCTCACTGATTCTCTCTCTCTCTCTTTTCTCTTCTCTTAACCTTTTATTTTATTATATTTCGTGTTACGATCGTTATATTGTTGTTTTGTTTATGCATATTTACTCCTACGTGATTTAAAGTAGTATATGTAACCGTTAGCTTGTTTAAATAAACTTTGTTAAATCATTTGAATTAAGTTTGCCTGGTTTGTTCAATTCTGAATCCCTGAGAGTGCAGATTTTTACCTCATAAGCTCTACCTTGATTTTACTATTGAGATATCTAAAATTGTCTAAACACGAAAATAATCATTCTTTTGTGGCCACAAGAAAAGGGTTATTTATCGGTGTTAAAGACGCTAGATTTCTGTTCAAACATTATACATCCTGTTCGCTGGACGAAAGTATGCATAATAAATGAACATTTTTCAACTTCTACCTCAAATTTCCCCAAATTGAACATAGTCTACCCGTCTATACCAGTGATTATTACGAGTAATTGTGTAATCACTGATATAAGTCGAGGTTTTAACCTATTCCCTATTTTGAATAATTTAATTTGTGTAAGCAACATATGCATATTCACATTGATGAATATTACCGCTGATTTGAGCTAATTAATTCCCTAACATAAAGTCATTGTTGTTACAGCCACCAAGCTGATCCTCTTCTTCAAAGCTTTGTGGGAGAGCTTTTGGATGATGGGCAAGTGACACAACCAAGGTGGTGCCGGGTGATGTTTCCCCAGAGTGATTGTTGATCACTTGGCGAACCAAGTGCTTCTCACAGATGGCTTTGATAGTGTTTTCATCCAGGTGTGCATAATCAGCCTCTGACAAGTGTCTTTTTGTGAATTGTTGTATCCTCTCCAACTCTTTTTGTGATGATGTGTCATCAGGTAATCTGCCGTGGGGACGCCTGGACAGCCCGTCCGCGTCTTGATTTTGCTTACCGGCTCTGTATTGTAGCTGGAAATCAAATGTCGACAGAGCGGCTAACCATCTGTAGCTTGTGGCGTTGAGCTTAGCAGAGGTAAGAATATATGTTAATGGATTGCTATCGGTGACAGCAAGGAACGTATTCCCGTATAGGTAGTCCTGGAATTTCTCTGTCACTGCCCATTTAAGGGCAAGGAATTCTAATTTGTGCGCAGGATACCTGGACTCACATTTCGACAGGCCTCGACTTGCATAGGCAACCACTCGTTTCCGTCCCTGTTGCTCCTGGTAAAGGGCAGCACCGAGTCCTGAGGTGCTCGCATCTGTGTGTAAAATGTAGGGGAGCTTTGGGTCAGCAAACCCGAGGATGGGTGCTGTTGTCAGTTTTTCGATTATGGTGTCGAATACTGCCTGGCAAGCAGGCGTCCATCTGTCTCCAAAGAGGTCCTTTGGGTTGTAATATTTCTCAGGGTTCTCTGGGGGTTTATTGCGCTTTCTCAGCGGCGGATAGCCAGCAGTGAGCTCGTTGAGTGGCTTCACAATCTTTGAGTAGTCAGACACGATGTGGCCGAGGTACTTTACAGAAGTTTGGAAGAACTTGCACTTCCCTGGCGACAGTTTCAAGCCAAACTCTTTCAATTGGTTGAGCACACGCATCAACCTTTCCTCGTGTTCCTCCAGTGTCGAGGAGAAGATGATGAGGTCATCAAGAAAAACTAGGGCTTGCTTCAAGTTCAACTCTCCCATACAGCGCTCCATAAGCCTCTGGAACGTGCTAGGGGCATTAGTTATCCCCTGAGGCATCCTGTTGAACTCGAAGAATCCTAGTGGGCAGACGAATGCGGTTTTGTGTTTGTCTGCTTCCTCCATCTCCATTTGATAGAAGCCTGATTTGAGATCGAGCACTGAGAACCACTTGGACCCGGTCAACGCCGAGAATGACTCCTCAAGATTAGGTAAGGCATATGAATCTTTTACTGTTTGGGTGTTCAATTTTATGTAGTCTATGCAGAGTCTGACATCGCCATTCTTTTTCCTGACGACGACAATCGGCGAGGAGAAAGGCGACTCCGATTCACGGATGACTTCTGCATCAAGGAGTTGCTGGAGATGGTTACGCACAGCCTCTATATCTTGGGGGTGTATAGGTCTTGGTCTATGTTTGAATGTTGTCTCGTCACTGAGGGTTATGTGGTGTTTTATTTTGTCAGTGCGACCAAAGTCAAGCTCGTGCAGTGCAAACACCTCCGGCATGGAACTTAATTTCTCAGTTATCCTCTCTTTCCACTCATTGGGTACAGGAGAGTCAGTGAAGTCAAGGTTGAGATTTAATTTTTGGTCAGGTTTTGTGGGAAGGTCTGAGTCAGGGGTCTTGATTGAACACTCTTGACAGCGTGTATCTCTGCTATTACAGCCTTTGGAGGTAGGGTGATGTCATGATGTGACTCATTCTTGAGCATGACTGGTATGCAGCGTGGTAGTTTCGGTGGTAGGCTTACCAAGCTATCTGTCACCAGGATGCCACCTGGCAGGGAGGATGACTTTGGTGACTCTACCATCACCCACTTTCCAACGTCAGTTGTCCTGCGGCTCACTGATCCTTCAAGGACTTTGGTCTGCCCAGCTGCAATAGTCTCAAAGTCTCTACTATGAAGCCTCACCTCTCCTAGACTGGAATCAACAGACTGTCTTTTCCTGATTTCAAGGGTCTTTAAGACAACTTTGTAGCCGTAAGGAAGAGACTCATAATTCTGAGGTGCGATATCTGCATACTTTTCATAGAGAACATCCAAAGTATTTGTGCCTATAAGCACTGATGACAAGGTGGAGCGCATGTCAGGTACAACCAAAACCAGTGTGGGCACCTCAATGTCCGCTCCAAGCAAGCTCTTTGGGAATCTGATGGTGGCCTCAACATAGCCAAGGTAAGGGACGCTTTGGCCGTTGGCTCCTTCCACTTCAAGCAGGTCATTCAAGGAATTCATAGGTAAGTGAGACAGGTTCTCTAAATAGAAAGAGTTGGGAATCGTTGTTACTTGAGAGCCTGAATCCAACAAGCATCTGCAGTCTTTGTTACCTATGGTCACTTGTGCAGTGCACTTGGCTCCAGTCAGTCCTTTTGGTAGGGCCACTGTCTGTTTTTGTGTGTGAGAGTACACACAGGCTCTGTGCAGCTTCTTTTTGGGACACTTTGTCTGTGTTCCAGTCCCCGTTTGTCCCACAACCGGAACTGGGTCTAGTTTAAATGATCAGGCTTTGAAGCACCATTTTCAATGTCCCATGTTAACTGCTTTTCCCTTAGCTGCTTCCTCTTCTCAGCTACAAGAGATGGGTTCGGCTCACTTTCACACTGAGGCTTAATGTGTCCGTCCTCTCCACATCTAAAGCAATACCAGGGCCTTGGTCTATTGCTTGTGTTGTTGTTTACATCTCGGCTGTGGTGCGGCCTTTGAGATGTTGGAGTGATAGCTGTTTGGGGAGCTACTGGTCTGGCAGCTGATTTAGCCTTTCTACTGTCTTTCTGTGTGATACGTGTGAGCTGGGACTGTAAATTAGCTATTTGTTTCTTTAGGTCTTGGATTTCGGACCTGTGATCAAGAGCTGGCTGAGATGGGTTGCAGTCTTCTTCACTCTGCACATAAATACCTTGATAATAAGAAGACACTCTTGGCTTCGCAATATTGAGGTGCTGTTTCATGCGAGATGCTTTGGAAGTACGCTTATCTTCTGCTATGCGGAGTAACAGGAGAAGTTCAGCAAAGGTAGGTGGGTTCTGTTTCTTTTGCTCTAGCTGGAGTTCAGCTATTAAGATGTTGTCCCAGCAGCCTCTGACAAACTGTCTGAGAAGATGCCGGTCAAGGTCATTTGCGGTTACACCTCCCCTCCTGAGGGTGGTGTTCAGCATCACCTGCAGCCGTTGTAGATAAGTTGAGGGTTTCTCACCGTTATCTTGCATTGTGTTAAGATACTTTGCGAAGAGGTCATCTCCATCCTCGACAGTGCCGAAAGCGGAGTCCAAGATCTCCAAGTACGCATTAAGGGGAGATTCAGGTGTCAGGTGCTTCACAATATCGATGGCAGGTGATAAGAGACTTTCAAGAAGCTTTCGTGACTTGTAAAGATCAGACTGTGTTGTGTCTTTAAGGAGAAGTTCCACATTGGAACGCCATGTCTCATAATCCACTTCATTGTTAGATCGGGGGAAGCGCCCAGAGAAGGGTCTGAGTCTCAAAGAAGTGTGCACCTGCAGAGCAGAATCTTCATTTCTCACTATGTGCTCGACTATTACTTTTTGTATGTCAGGTGGGTTGACGTCAGAAAGTTTCAGAGCAGGCTGTGTCTTTTCTTTAGATGGTGGTGGAGACCAATGATGTTGAACATGCTGCCCCGGGGCCGTACTGGGCAGGGGGCTTACCTGTGCAGCATTTTCAGGGCCATATTGCCCTGGGGCATCAGGTGAGTTCTGTTCCATATCTTCATCTTGGGTTTCTGATTGATCTAGATCGACACTCTCACTGATGACGGAGAGCTCTTCTCTGAGGACAGCTGCAAAGTCTTTGCCAGTCAGTTTTGCAATGTCCTTTAACTCTGAAAGGTAAGTCTGTGTAGCTGTTTTGCTAGCTACAGGTGTGTAGACACTGGCTAAGGCTCTAATGTGATAAGTGACATCAGTCTGAGTCTTACTGTTGAGTCTGTGTGGCAATGAAGGTAAGAGAGACTGCATAGCTGCACCGTACACATACTCTACTACGACCTGTTTGTCTGACACTGGCTCAGCGAAATCTACTGGGATTACCCTTTGAATGGAACCATATTGTTTCAGGAAATCATATAGTTCTTCATCAGTTTCTGTACCGGCTATACCACTAACTATGACTGAGTTAGGGATTTTCACACTACTCGCTTGAATAACATCCATAGTGAATCACTGATAACAATACTATACGGTCTCTGGTTTCTAGTTTTAGATGCTTTAAGCCACTCCTGGCTGGCTCGCCAAGTTGTAGCACTGGTATCACACCACTTACTGCGCCACTGGACCAGTTCTAGGTTCTAAGGAGTGGGGAGCAAAAATAATTACACCAGAGACCGTTGCTTTAAGTACAAAAGGCCGGCAATTTACTGAATGCAAGACACACATAGAATAAACAGAATACAAAACAAAACAAAAAAATACCCTGCAGGTTCTTAATATTAAGGAAAGTATAATAAATGAAAAGGTATTTCACTCTCTTTTTGTTCTTTAGTTCACCTAAGTTATTTTAGTCAGACTAATCTAAGTTAGACCGGTCTTTTTCTATTTTAGAATTCCTATTTTTCTTCCTGAGTTAACTCTTTTTCCTTTCTTTTACAGGCAAGAAAATACCTTCAATTTACACAACCAAATCAAAGTGGACCACAAGCATTTCCAGTAACATTCAAACATATGAACTCAAATATGAAAATAAAAGTGTGAAACCTTAAACTCAAGTTCAAGTCCAAATGTGAGTTCAATTGTTCAGTTCGATGAAGAGTTTCAGTTCGATTCAGTCCAAAAATAATAGTTCAATCGGTTTCCAGTTCAGTTAAAAAAACAAACAATTTCTGATACTCCTACCACTCTGGCAGCGAGTCACCATACACAGCAGATTTCCTCACTGATGCGATGGGGAAGATGAGTTGAAAGTCTGGGTCTGGCTCGCCATCTTGAATCTCGTCTGTGCATGTGCACACTCACACACTGCAGGCCAATCCTCGCTCCGACCGAGCCTCAAACCAAGCAAAAAAACCTGACCTGTGTAACAGGTCATAAGCACAATAAATCAATTTTTAAATCCTCAAATTACACAAATAAATGTTTCACAGTCTCTGAGTTGTAACGTTACTGTTACAGTGCTTTTTCACCTCTAAAATGGCGGCGGAGCGGTCTCTTTTAACTCACGGCTCCGTTTCCACACAACTACCGCACACATCTTTCATTTACAAAGCATACATTCACTTTTATAACATTCACAGTTTTCATAAACCCAAAATATTAACTGGTAAACAGTTTATGGCGAAGCATTTCATTGTAAACAGCTACGTTTTTAATGTTAGCTCTCCGCCAGAAAAAGAAAAAAAATACAACATGGCAAAATGCAAGATAACAACTCAAAACTCACCAAAACCGGGGTGGCTTAGTTCTCATAAAATCCCCGTCAGTTCCCAACCAGGTAAGTTATGTTTTTCAACTGCAAAATCAACTTTTTCACTCTTTTCTTTGCTAATTAAACACAGTTCGTTCTCTCCGATCTATCCTCTGCTCTCTCCTTCAGGCCTCCGCGCTGCAGCGTCACTGAAGTACTGCGTCTAACGTCACTAGTCCCTTAAAGAGGCAGTGACATGAATTTTCTGTCAGCATACTTTTAATCTTAAACAGTAAATTGTTGTATTAACATTTTTAACATTTTTAACTCTGATGAATTAACTTACATTAAATGAATCACTTAACTTTCAAACTTATTTATGCAGCTTTTAAACTATTTATTCTTATTTCATATTTTAACATGGGTTACAGTTAGTTCTGGTGTGCAATGCAAGAAGTGAATAGTTATTCTTCAATGCACAACTTTAGATCGTTTGTGCAATGCAATGAAGTAACACATATGTTATCTCTTCAATGAACATGGGAAAGAGTTATGTTCTGATGTGCAATGCAATGCAATGCAAGAACTGCATAGCCTATAAGTTATTCTTCAATGCACAACGTTAGATCGTTTGTGCAATGCAATGCAATGAAGAAATTGCATAGACCATGTTATTCTTCAATGCACAACGTTAGATCGTTTGTGCAATGCAATGCAATAACATTCGTTATTTCTTTAATAAACATGGGAAGGAGTTATTTATCTCTTTAATGAGAGATAAATAAATAAATTACGTAAATTATATTTATTTAAATTATTTAAATAAATAAATTACGAATCACGTAATTCGTGCTGCTGCAACTTGCAAGCGACCCCAAAAATGTGAGCCACAGACAGTAGGCCTATATGACAGATTATTTTAGCATGATGTATTTCCCATTGATAAATACAGTGCAAATAGTTCCGTCTCTTTGGATAAAAGGGAAGAGGAAATACAATTCAATAATAGGCTGAACTGTAGGCTACCATCATAATATGTCCGTAACATTTACCACTCTCGTCTTTTAATTGCATCAAAAGGCAAAAAATTGAATAGAAATAATATTATATTTATGAATGTAAGCATGTGTAGCCTACTCAGTTCACATGAAAAGAAAGAGACAGAAAAGAGAGAAGCAAGAATCAGTGAACGTAATAGGCTACTGACAAAATTAGCAGGGTTTGGGATTAATTAAAACCATGCCGGTTGAAGACGGCATACCTATAAAATGTTATTAGTTTGATTATAAAACAAATACAATTTTATTACATTCTGAATTGGTCGATGTTTCTCTGAGTTTTCTGTATTATGTTGGCTTGAGAAAGCCATATTTAAACATTATTATTGTTATTAGAAATTGACGCCGCCTAGAATTTTAATGCTCCACCAAACTCAGCTCAGACCTTCAGACTGGTCTGACTTGCTTATATCTTTTCGGACTGGTCAGACTTTCCTTCCGAAAAAAAAAAGAAAAAAAAAATCCCTTTGACTTGCGTTATCTGAGCAAAGAAGGCCGTAATACTTAATGTTGTCCACTAGAGGGGGCGACAGGATAGTAAGTCTTTTCTACTCTCTTTCACTGTTTGCATCAGTTTAAATGACAAATAAAAGCATATATTTTACTCATAAACAGGCCATATCTGTGTATGAGAATAAGGTTTATACTTCAAGCTGTAGGCTACAACTAATTAAAACTTGAACCCTACTTCAAAGTTTGCCACTCTCTAGTTTCTTTTAAGATATTGTTATTCACACTGGTTTTTGCATTTATTGTTTGTCCATCTGGAACTATTATTTGTCATAAGCTCTATATTTTAAGATGTACTAGCTGTTGATAAATCACATTCAATTAATGTAACGAGCTAATGTCAGGGCAAATGTCCTGCAAAGTTTTGCTAGGCTAGTTAAACACACCTGAACCAGCTAAGCAAGGTCTTCAGAATATCTAGAAATGTTCAGGAAAGTGTGTTGGAACTGGTTGGAGCTGAACTCTGCAGAACATGATGCTCCAGGGTCAGGACTGGGTGTTAAATCTATAAATTAATGTGCAAAGTTGGGTGTCTGCATGCAGATTTGTCAGTCAATACAATGGAAAATGGAATCTGCAAAAACTTTATTCTGTTCTCACAACACATGCAAACAAAACTGCAATGTTTTTAAACTTTTGAAGATGTCTTTGTCACATACCCTGCTTGAACCTTACTAACTGAACAAATATTCATGCAGGAAGTGCATGGAGAAAAAAAAAGAAAACTGTTTTACACAAAACCCTTAGTGACTTCAAGCACATTGGATAGGCCTGCAACTTCTGTGATGACAACATCCTCAGATCTGCATTTAGGACACTGCCTTGAGTTCTCCATCCATTGGTCAATGCAGACCTTGCACCCCACCACACTTCTGCAGCACGAGGTGAACACAGGTTCTTCAATGACAGCTTGATAAAGAAAATATAAAAAGTCAACATTAACTGCAGCTGGTGCCAAATAAACATGATTATGTTTTGGAAAACAGTAAGTCAAATCACTTCAATTATAGCTGATATCATGGCTAAAAATGATACGACCTTTGGCAGTTACTGCAAAAACCCAGCCTATAGGGGCCACACACTTGCAACTGATATCAGTGAATAGACTGAACATGATTTCAGCCGAGCGATATCCATGCTACTGTTTTAGCACCATATTTGTTCCTTCTAGTTTACTGTGTTTTGGTAAGGACATTTCAAGATGCAGTTTTGTGTGTGTGTGTACCTCTGCAGATTAAACACATGAATGTCTCCTTTAAAATTGTTGCTAGGTTTGCCCTTTGTGCTGCTCCCTGTGTAATGGAAACAATCTCCTGAATCTGTCTGGATACATGTTCCAAACCATGAGAGGCCTCCAACAGCTCCTCGATTTGCGATTTAAGGTTCTCAAGGACAGATTTTTCAGCATCTCTGCGACTATTAAAAAAAGGTTAACACATAAATAATTTTCACTTATCCCTCCTTAAATAGTTTTTTTTTAGAAAAAAGGGTAATTTGTGATTTGCAAGAAATGTATTATATTACACTGCAATACCTCAGACTCCTACTGTGCTGCCACTGTCTAAACGCAGCCCTTTCCACCGCATGGACTTTTCTGGAGTTTGGCCTCCAATAAGATGATCCTAAAACAACAACACAGGCAGATACCCAGTAAACAGTACAGCAACAAGTCTTTGCCAATAATACCTATTGTGGCCTTTCCAGACAGAAAAATAAAATAAAATAAAAAAGTCTGAAACTGAATCTGAAAAAAAAGAAAAGAACAAAAATCAAAGGCTAAAAACTTGATCTTTA
Organism: Abramis brama; assembly: GCF_963993115.1. Lineage (NCBI taxonomy): Eukaryota > Metazoa > Chordata > Actinopteri > Cypriniformes > Leuciscidae > Abramis > Abramis brama. The sequence goes on along the minus strand of NW_028156027.1, from coordinate 37,363 downwards.
TAAACATGGCATTTGCTACTGAAAATATCTGTCTGCATTTGTTTCTCAGAATTACAAATGAGCTGATAAAGTTTTAAATCATTCTTTTTCCTTTTTCCCTCAGTGTTTTTGTCTCATGATAGAAAGGATAACAAAGATGGGTTCTCATTGACTAGTACATTTTGAGACACATAAGTGTAAATATTGTCCCTTTATTATTTCTTCAAGTTTCAGATTTTATCTTCAATTCATTTATTTGTTTTTTGAAAATAAGGAAAAATATTCTTTGTGCAAAACTCCATATTAACAAACATAGGATTTTATTTACCAGTTGTGCCCTCTGAGTGCAATATTTCATTTCCTTGGGTGTTGGTAAGGACGTAAGATTCATCATTGCCCAGAGCCAACTTCACTTTCTCCAGAAAGCTGGGCACATTTGCCTCAGATTCTGTAAAACGCACCACCACTACTCGACTAGAGACCAAGCGTCCATCTTGTATTTCAGAGATGTGTATGGATCTATAAAAGAAACACATTTCTGTATTGTACAACAAGTGCAACTTAAATCCAGAAGAATTAATAGTTTGAGTAGGAATATGGAATAATAAGCTTAAAATGAATATATTTTTATGACTTCACATATTGACATTATAAAGGAGTTGGATTTTAAGGGGTTACCTTTGAAACGATCTTGGAGTACTAGCTCTAGGTGGCTGTGTGAAGTTTGCCACTGGTGAACTTGAAGGCCTTTGAGAAAATGAGAAACTACGCTGACTCAAAGCTGTTACTTGCCCTTGAAGTTCACCGCCATGAACCTCATAATGCCCTCTCTCAGTTAGGTCCAAGCTGCAAAAATCTCCATTTTCCATAGGTAAAAAAGCGACATTTGCAGAGTCTGTTAAATACAGACTGTCTGTACCAACCTGAAACACACAAAAAAAGTGATAACTGAAATACACCTTTTACGTCTAGTGATTCTTTCCTAGACTGTTTTTCTAAATTATTTATGTTGAATAACTACAATTCTAATTAACTTTTGATTTTCAATAATATGCAAAAATGCCCACTGAAGTACAGACAATGTATCTATTAAACTATCTTTAATAAAATAACAAAAATAAATACAGAGCCCCACACGTCATGCACAAAAAAAGTAGCTTAGCACTTTTCTTAACAACCACTTTTGATGATGCACATGGGAATTTGGCCTTTGAGTTAATATTTAATGTTTTTAAATTTTTCTTCATGATTCATGGTCTTTAATGATTTTCACTTTTGTTCAAGGTAATAAAGCAACATTTTTTTGATAAAGGAAGAATATCTAAAAATATGGTATTTGGGGTAAAAGGCACCCCTGCTATCAGGGCGAAAGGCACAATAATGAACATGATAATAAACAGCCATCCATCTTTTCCATTTGTTGACATGACATGGTTAGATTAAAATACATCGATTTGGAATTTGTTTTTTTAATTTTTAATTCACCATATTTATAATGAAACCATCATATTTAAAAATAGGATATTAATCATATATAATAAAATATATTTATTTGTTACTACTGTGAATCTATATTAAATTATTATGGGATCTTCTTCAATGCTTTCAGAATCTTTACTTTTAAAATTATCATATTTTAATGACAGTTTATTTTTTGAACAAAAATGAATTATTTTATTTATCAAACTAAACCATAAATAGTACAAACTTTGCTGAAGTGATTGTTTTGATCAAGTAGTAACTTAGACATTATTAAAAACATTATTCTAGCTGAAGTATTTGTGTCAATACTGTGTGTCTTTTGCCCCATGTTGGTTTTGCCCCGTGTGTCTTACTATTTCACCCCTATTTCCTTTAATAGTAGCTTTTTACTTTTATCTGGGCTTTCAACAAAAGGAAATTCTACAGGTGCTAATCTACCAACATGCATTATGGTGTTGCCTATAGACGGCACACAGACTACGCCGGAGTAGGTAGCCTACCACAATCCTGGTCCAAACTCTGTAAGTGGCACGTTGACTCAAAGTCTAGGGGCTACGTGTTTTCGTGCTCGTCTATAGGCAAAGCCATCTGGTCCAAGAACACTTAACAGTAACCGTAGGCTATTGTCTCTCTCTCTCTTCACCGTAGACTTGTCTCGAAATGTTTCGACTTTAAACTCTAGCTTTTTGCAACGTAAATTTTTTTTTATGAGAATAAAGTCGAAACATTTCGACTTTAATCTCGAAATATTTCGACTTTATTCTCGTAATTTTAGAATTTATTTTATTTATTTTTTACGGATTTTTTTTTTTTTTTTTAACGTTGCGATTCAGGGCTTCCGTACAGAGCCAATTGGATAAATTATGCAACAATAATTGTGTGGGTGTGTTGGTATGGATGTCGGAGTGTGGTTGTTAAAAATGTGTGTGTGTGTGCTTGTAATACTTGAGAGAGAAAAACTGAACTGCTAATAACCAGTGGAGTTTTGCTAGCATAATGGGGGAAATGTGTTAGGCCTACTGCGCCCAAACAAAATCTTACGGAAAGCTAATTTTTTGAGATATCAACCTCTAATTTGGAACACAACTTGTTTAGATGTATGGGTTTGATTTTCTAGCCGTTTTAGAGTTCGACATGTTTCATAAAATACATTTTATATTAAAAAATGTTCATAAATCAATTTAACAAACTTAAACCTAGGCCTATATAACTTTTTGGGGGGGTTTACTTTTTTTTTTTTTTTACTTCAGCAACAATCTTCCAATGGTCTTCTTTAAAATGAGACCAAACTTAAGTTTGTGCTCCCAAGCTTCAAATTTTTATGAGTTTTTTGACATTGACATTTTTGACCACTATGGACCTATGTGTAACTTTTTTTAATCGATGCAAAAGGGTTAACTGGTGACAGCATTAACGACTTAATGCCACTTCAATTAAACTAACTTAATTATCTAATTAGACACACCTGGAAAATCCTTCCAATCCGTTCGGCGCGCATATCTTCCAGCCTCAAAGAAACTCTTTTGTTGTCTTTAAACAAAACGTATGCCATTGTCACAGATTTTAGTGTTAGAAGAAGAGTTTACACTTAGAAGATGTTATTAATGTTGCTGTCGACGATAAGTGAAACACTGGCCACCAGTCGAAGTTGGGGGTGGATGGGGGATGGGTTCTTTAAAGGAACATGACTCCCTCGTATCAGTTGCAACCAATAGGGGTAGATTGTTAAATGTTAACACTTTTGGCCAAAATATTGAACAATTAAAACCAGTTCACCTGTACAGCTGTAAAAAATAATAATAATAACATTCACTTAGTAAGTGTGCAACATACACATTTACTCTTCTTCAGTTATTAATTGTGGTGTCATTTGCAGTTATAACCTCCATCAGTGCATTGACGTGTGTAATTTGACAGCATCTGATACATTAATCTACTGTGGGTTCAGTCGATGCGTTTCAACTGTCCCTCTGATAAAAGGTCACAAGCAATTCAATAATGAATGGAGGTGGTGAAATGAAATTATTACCTCAAAAAAAAAAAAAAAATCTGATATCTTCAGATTAGAGAACCATGTCCTTTAAAATGTCTACAATCGAAGAGCATGTTACTGTTTCAAATGTCCCTCTGTTCCGAATATACATTGTCTACCCAAAAGGAATATCACTCTCTATATATAAAATGTGAATGTATAAACCATCTTCACACTTTTTAGGTCCCCAAAAAAAGGCAATTTCCAAAAAAAAAGGTAATTTAAGAAGTCAACAAAATGCTTAACATATCGAATTAATCACTGGAGGTCCAACAATGCACTTAAGCAGATGGGCCAAATAGGTAATAGTTACAATTAGGAACTTAGACTTCTTACAATGTCAATTAGCTTTCTAATGGCATGTTTGAAATGGTCAGGCTGGAAATTAACAGCACTTTCAAATAACAAACAAATGTTTGGATAGTGCAGGGAAAATTCCCTCTGAGCTGCTTCCTGTTCTTCGAGATGTAAAAAAGGATTCCTTCCAAAGGATGACTCCCGTGTCAATGAAGAACCAACTTCTTGGTCATAACAGTTTGCTGCATCCACTGCATCAGGCAAAACATCAGGAGAGACTTTCTTCGGGCATCCACCATGGGCCAGATGATCAGGAACTCCATTCCCTACAAGGAAATTGAGATTTTAGGGCTTCAGGTGGAGCCTACATTTCCTATTATGAAGTAGCACAGCAGACAAAAATCCTGTCAACAACTAATCAAGGTCAAGAGGCTTGGTTTAACGAAAAACCACCTGCTTCAGATTTACATGGAATACTGTGTGCATTCCAGGAATGCACAACTCGTTCAAGTCCAATTTGAGCCACTTGACACATCAGAGAAGACACACAGTATTGTGTGAGGTTATCCTGCATATCAATCTCCTCCTGGTCCACTAACTGGATGAGAGCTCCTTTCAGCGGATAGTTTACTCTGTTGTTGACTTCTGGCCATATTCTTTCAATAATGTGATTCTGTTTTATAAATGAAAAGAAAAACAAGACAGCTAAATTTGTTGATACAAACTATGAAAGTTTTATAGCAAAGACAGACAGTCATTAAGAGAGACAGACATCAAAAGTTTCTAGGGGGTTCAGTATGGTATGGAGCATGGCGAGTCAGTTTCTACGGAGATGTAAGCTGGTTAGTTAGTGCATACGTTTGCAGAATTGTATAGTTTCAAAGACTTAAAAGATAAAAATAAAAATATTCATACACCTCTTGGGGAGTCCAATACTGTTCCTGGCAGGTCGCTTCCCTCTTAATGTCCCACTCACCCTCTAACAAACCTCCCTGGAAACTTATATTTGTGAAGGAGAACCAATTATTCATGTTTCTCATAATTTATGCATTATAATGATTTCCTGATTTCAAATTGTAAAAATGTATGCGTGTTAAGAGAACTTAGCCACTGATCATATAGCATTCTATATGAATAACTTGAATAAAGTTTAGTTAATTTTGCTTAACCTACAGGGTCAGTAAAGTACTCTAATCTTCCTATCAGCTTCCAGTGATTCTGAAGTATCACTATATTTGATGGTACCATGATGGTAGTTAAACAAAGGGTTACGGGATTAGTTTCGAGTTGACAAAACCAAACAATCCAACCTTTGTTGGTGCCATTACGCTGTTCATCAACTTTCTCTGTCAACACAGGCTTTGATCCTGAGTTTAGGAGTGACATCAGCGCAAGTTACTATGGCGATGAACACTGCTAAAAGCCAAACCACTTTCATGATGCCTAAAACCCAGGGTTGGCACAAACTAAAGTGAAACATATCTGGCTAGCCACCTAAACCGGCTTCATGGTATAGGCCCCTGTATTGGACACAACAATACTAAGTGCAGTTAACAAAACAAAACATCTTAATAGATCACGTTAAAAGGACACTATAGTTTCTCTTGCCCTACAATGTTTATGAATATATTACGACTCACATTTGTTGACGGTGTTTGGCAATATGGCTGCTTCTCTCTGTTGTGTCTAAGGTGTGCAAGTTTCTCCTGAATAAAAAGTGTTAAATAAAACTCCTTCCCATGATCCACCCTGACCTGGTCCCACATTCCATATTCGATCACTGCACTTCTGCAAGAAACAATAAGTACAGCTTATAGCTAAAAGCACTGAAGGTAAAAAAATGCTGTTTAGCCAGTCAAGTTATTGTCTCTTAGCTCTACAGTATAATGTCTTGCTTAACACAAATGTATTAATAGCAGTGTTCTGAAATGAGGCAAAGTCCTCAGTATTTAAGAAAAAGATAAATTCATGTTCCAATTACACGCAATGTTGACATTTTCCAGGTTACATAAACATTACATAAACTATTAAGAACACCACCAATACAATTTTATTTTTACATTAAAATGTATGCAATTACTGTTATATTAATCAAAACCATGTATACATCTCAAAGCTTTTCATTTATTCCAAAGATGCAGTAACAAAATTCAGATTTCATGTATAGTCCTATTTTATTTGTGAATTGATGCTCGAAAATTAAAGGTGGAATTTATCGAATGGATTATTTTCTTATACAATTTTTTTTCTTTGCCTCCTCTGAGAAAACACACACATGGTGAATAGGTAATGCTTGTTGAAACAACCAATTCATTTTTGGACTATTTCTCCTCAAGTTCAAGCCAAGTTCACTCTTGCACCCAAAAACATGTAGCCTAATTGTTAATACTCTTGGCGGTTAGTGTTATGATTAGGATTATTCACACATTTCTCATAAATGTATGGAATTAATTTGGAACTACACAACTAAAGTAAAAATTTGAAGTTACCTGTAAACATTTTGATATATTGTCAGGTTGTTTTTCACTGGCATAGTGGAATGTGCGACAATTTTTCTGGAGTATCCATCCACAGCTGCTACGTGGGTCACCCCAAACATTACCATCTTCTCATTTTGGTCGATATGTAATTTGTGACCCATGTATTCTGCAGTGTATGGTATCGGATTAAAGTTCCGAGATCCCTGTATAAAAAAAAGGGGAGTAGTAAATGTTTAGATTATTTTGATTTTTTTAACCTAATAGCAAAACACTGGGAAAAACAACACTACCTACTAAATAGTTATTTAATAATAGATTTTTTACTAATTATTAATTCATTTCTATTACAGAAATCTACATGAAATCGCATCGTTGCTGTAGCCTGGAGACCTCCAAGTGTGCAGAGTTTATAACTCCAGTGGGTGGAGACTTTCAAGTTAGTGGGGTTAGGAATGTACTTTCTATTTAAGGAGCAGTAGTCCCACACATTTAAAGCTGATCCTCTATAACTAGCTGGCTCGGCCAGGGGAGCGCTTCCCATACAATGATGCAACTCGCTTCTTAACTACCATAGTACAATTCACGATAGTCACGATTATTTCCCGAAATCGTATTGTCGCAAATTTGTTCGAGATCAAATTAGTGCCCAGATGCCATGTTTGTAATTTATAGCAATAATTCTAATTTTCTCAGTTATTTTGATTCATTTCCAGATTCAACAGCTTGCTCTTACGTACTAGAACACGTGCTTCAAATTTTTTTGACAAACTAACCCCCGGTTTCACAGACAAGCAAGGCTTAAGCTAGTCCAAGACTAAAATGCATGTTTGAGCTGAAATTGCATTGATATATCTTCAAATATGTCAGTGCCATTTTTGTCTCAAGAGGCACACCAGTAATGTTTTTTTTGGGCAGGTTTATAAAAGCTACTTAAATGTCCTAATTGAACTACGGCCTAATCCTGGCTTAAACGAAGCCATGTCTGTGAATCCAGTCCTTAAAAGAAATAACATTTGTATATTTTTGATAAAATAAAAGATATAGATTGTACTGAATGTCAGCTTACTTATTTGGCTCAAGATAAGGATTTGAGTCCATGTCATGCAAACAAGAAACTCTGCTTCTAGCCACAGGTTGGGAGCCGTCGTTCCAACCACAAAACTTTGTAATGCTGTTTGCGAATGTCCGTTGGTTTCGGCAAACACAGCCTCTTTAAACTTTGCTGATAAAGATGAAACTTGACACCATAGTTGGCTAACGGTGCTTTCCAGGTTTACAACTTTTTAACCTTTATAACACTAACATGGTTTAATTAAAGACAAACACTTCCAAAAATGTAACAACATAGCCTAATCCATAATTTATTTACCAATACCTGATATCGAGCCATGTGATAGGGAGGATTGATTGTTCGCAGCATCCCACGCGGCCTTAGGATGCTTTGATACCTTTTGAAGCCAGGTATCCCTTCATCATTTTTCTGCCATATGTTGGCCCAGTCTGTTGAGGGGAAAAACATACATACAACACTTCCAGTTCCAGTAACTATTCCTATCACAAACCGGGGGGAGTTTTGTTTAGGGCCAAATTCCGAGCTCGGAGCCCTCCTCCCGGACAGCACGTCAAATACACATACACCTTTACATTTAATTATATGTAAATGTGAACTGACCTACCTCGGTAACTGCTTTTGCAACTTCCACCTCGAGCTGGGAATCTTGCAGACGCTCTCTCCGTATGCCATGTTCAGCACAAAATCGACGTATGCTCACCTTTGAGGCACCCTTTGACAATCCACATTCACATTTTAAATTTTTTTATATGTACTCATCCGAGCACCCACTTATTATCATGCTTTCTATCGTTTTTTTATAGGGAAATAATGTAGACTCCATACAGACAGGCTGCAGAAAACCGCCAAACTTGAGAGACGATTGATTTGATGTAGGCCTAACTGATTTGCTGCTTTTTCCCATAGACAGTATAAGAAGCTTTTTCCAAGTGCACGGTGCGTGTAGTGCACCTCCCCCGACAACGCCAAAAATTGCGCAAGGAGTCATATTATTTTTTCCACTCAATTATGTCGTAATAACGAGATCTTATGTCGTTAAAACGACATATATTTTTCGTAATAACGAGATCTTATGTCGTTAAAACGACATCTTTTTCTCGTAATAACGAGATGCTATTTCGTTACAAAGACATATTCTCTTGGCCTTATATGTGTAGTGTAGTCATGTACAAAATATGCCTTTATCCACATAAAATTGATAGCCAATCATGTCTTTATCATACATCTACGTTCAAAAAGCTGAAGAAATAGCAGCCCCCAACAGTGTATAGACAAACATCCCAGACATGAGAAATAGCTATCTTTATAGGCCTAAAGCTTATAAAAAATGTCCACCAACGAAAAAAATCCAATCGAAAGCAAATACGTACGGTAGCGTACCATCTGATTATGGAGGCTAATCCTGTCCGTATGAAAGGCGCAACTAGGCTTCATTACAGCGGAGATGTATGGAGATATGTTTGCATGCAGCCTACACTGATTTAGAAAAAGACTAGTTCACTTAATAAACAATTCAAATGCTTTGTTATTTTTTTCAGACACATTTATTATCATTAGCCTACTTTTGCCGGTGCTTTGCGGCAAGTAGCTATTATGCTTGCGCTTGAGCGCGGAATATAGGCTATAGCCTACATGCACCCAGGATTGAATACTAGATGTACCGCATGACGGTACAAAATATGACCGCCGCTCAGGCCTGCACTGGCTTTCCACAAAAATAAATGACGTGGAGTAATTTGGCTGTATTGCGTGTTTATCTATATACCTAAAAAAAGTAGTAGTATGTGCATGTCTGTGTGTGTGTGTGTGTGTGTGTGTGTATGTGTGTGTGTTTGTGTATGTGTGTGTCTGTGTGTGTGTGTGTGTGTGTGTGTGTGTGTCTGTGCGTGTATGTATGCGTGCGTACATGTGTGTGTTTGTGTGTGTGCGCGTGTGTGTTTGTGTGTGTGTGTCTGTGCATGTGGATTTGTATGTGTGTGTATGGGTGTGTGTCTGTGCGTGTGGATGTCAGTGTGTGTGCATGCTTGCGTTTGTTTGTATTCCTGCATGTGTGTGTGTTACAGTATCATCCTAAACCAGCAACCCTTCTCAACACCACTATCTACAGGCCGATGAGTGTACAGTCACTAAATGTGCACATAAATGAATTTATTTTATACCCCCCCATGGATGAAATTCTACAAAACTTAGCATACCCCCAGAGGATGTCAAGTTAATCATACACATGAAATATGGTGCAGTTCTGAACATCTCCACTGAAGATAGGGGAGATTAAAGCAGAATAATATTGCATTTTCATTTTTTATGGGAGGGGCGCAAATCACAAATGAGTGATTATGGGCTAGGTTGATGTGGGCCCTTAAGACCAACATACCATAAAAATTTCTTCATCCTCGGTGCCACGGTTCAAGTAGTTATTTAGGAAAAACTGCATTTTTTGGGTTTGGGGGGGCCCAGCGCGGGGGGGGAGTGGCCCCCGGGGACCAAACGAAATTTTTCCGTACAAGTCTAGTGGGGCTACATGCCCACCAAATTTCATGTTCCCCGGTGTTTCGGTGTCCCTGGTATCGTTGACGAAAAATTCATGGGGGCCCCAGCGCGGGGGGGGAAGTGGCCCCCGGGGACCAAACGAAATTTTTCCGTAAAAGTCTAGTAGACCAACATACCATAAAAAATTCTTCATCCTCGGTGCCACGGTTCAGGTAGTTATTTAGGAAAAACTGCATTTTTTGGGTTTGGGGGGGCCCAGCGCGGGGGGGGAGTGGCCCCCGGGGACCAAACGAAATTTTTCCGTACAAGTCTAGTGGGGCTACATGCCCACCAAATGTCATGTTCCCCGGTGTTTCGGTGTCCCTGGTATCGTTGACGAAAAATTCACGGGGGCCCCAGCGCGGGGGGGGAAGTGGCCCCCGGGGACCAAACGAAATTTTTCCGTAAAAGTCTAGTAGACCAACATACCATAAAAAATTCTTCATCCTCGGTGCCACGGTTCAGGTAGTTATTTAGGAAAAACTGCATTTTTTGGGGTTTGGGGGGGCCCAGCGCGGGGGGGGAGTGGCCCCCGGGGACCAAACGAAATTTTTCCGTACAAGTCTAGTGGGGCTACATGCCCACCAAATTTCATGTTCCCCGGTGTTTCGGTGTCCCTGGTATCGTTGACGAAAAATTCACGGGGGCCCCAGCGCGGGGGGGGAAGTGGCCCCCGGGGACCAAACGAAATTTTTCCGTAAAAGTCTAGTAGACCAACATACCATAAAAAATTATTCATCCTCGGTGCCACGGTTCAGGTAGTTATTTAGGAAAAACTGCATTTTTTTGGGTTTGGGGGGGCCCAGCGCGGGGGGGGAGTGGCCCCCGGGGACCAAACGAAATTTTTCCGTACAAGTCTAGTGGGGCTACATGCCCACCAAATTTCATGTTCCCCGGTGTTTCAGTGTCCCTGGTATCGTTGACGAAAAATTCACGGGGGCCCCAGCGCGGGGGGGGGAGTGGCCCCCGGGGACCAAACGAAATTTTTCCGTAATAATCTAGTAGACCAACATACCATAAAAAATTCTTCATCCTCGGTGCCACGGTTCAGGTAGTTATTTAGGAAAAACTGCATTTTTTTGGGTTTGGGGGGGCCCAGCGTGGGGGGGGAGTGGCCCCCGGGGACCAAACGAAATTTTTCCGTACAAGTCTAGTGGGGCTACATGCCCACCAAATTTCATGTTCCCCGGTGTTTCGGTGTCCCTGGTATCGTTGACGAAAAATTCACGGGGGCCCCAGCGCGGGGGGGGAAGTGGCCCCCGGGGACCAAACGAAATTTTTCCGTAAAAGTCTAGTAGACCAACATACCATAAAAAATTATTCATCCTCGGTGCCACGGTTCAGGTAGTTATTTAGGAAAAACTGCATTTTTTTGGGTTTGGGGGGGCCCAGCGCGGGGGGGGAGTGGCCCCCGGGGACCAAACGAAATTTTTCCGTACAAGTCTAGTGGGGCTACATGCCCACCAAATTTCATGTTCCCCGGTGTTTCGGTGTCCCTGGTATCGTTGACGGAAAATTCAGTAAGGTGACAAAAAAAAAAAAAAAAAAAAACTTTGACAATCCCTATATGACCGCTTTCGCTAGCTACGCTAGCGGCGGTCATAATAAACGTGCGATTAGTAATTGCTTAAATAAATAACTAGCCTACTAGTCTAGAAAAATCTTTAGTCTATGGCAACTCTAATCAATAGCCTACATTTAATATTTGACATTATTTAATTAGTAATTAGCAGTGTTGGGGAAGTTACTTTTAAAAAGTAGTGTTTGCTCGTTACTCGTTACTTTTAAAAAAAGTAATCTGTTACTTTACTTAGTTACCCCGTTTGGAAAGTAACTTTTTACGTTACTCGTTACTTTTACGTTACTTTTATGTTGCTTGACTTTGGGCAGAACCCAATATCTGTTCCTAAATATGTAGACATAAAGTTATACAATGGAGGACATAACAGGTAATTATTTTGTGCTCTTTATTATAAAAAATAGTAGCCTATCAATTTCGAAAGAAAAAAAGTCCTTCTCATTGGCGCTGCTGTGTGCGGCAAGACACGCCGCAATGAGCTGCGCGCCCGCTTCACTTCTCTCCGCTCCGCTTCCCCTATCCACCGAACTTTAAATTTCGGCAACAGCCAATAAAGCGCTCCTGCTCTCTAACACCGGTGCGAATCGCGTCTTGATAGCATAGGACAAAATGATATAGAAGACATAAGCTTAGTTTTCAGACATACGACTCACTCTATCAAGGGAGTAGGAGAAAAAAAACAGATTTTGAGAGAAAAAAATATATTTTGTTTAAAAGTACACATATTCAAGCTTTCTATATATTTCTCAGGTCTGTGAGACAAGTAGCTTATCTGAGTTTCGGTTCATTTACAGTATGGAGACGAGCTCCAGTTCACGCGCTGGTGCCGTCATGATTATTTTGTATGCCATATTTACTTATTTATTAAATTCAGGCAATTAATTGGTTGGTAAAACATTGATTAAAATTAAGATACAATTAATACAAAACGAAATTCGTTTTAAAGAAAGTCTTTCTACAAAAACAAACTTAATAAAGTGGACTAAATCATGTCTGCCCACTCCATTTATCTCCCGATATATTGCACAAAATTATGATCTTACTCTTTTGAAGCTTTTCACTTTTCATATAATCAACATAGATTAAATTATTTATTTATTTATTTTATTTAAACATAAATATGAAACTAAATAGTTTTCTTTAAGTTACTTATTAAATTCAGGCAAGTGGTTGATAAAACATTGATTAAAATGAAGATACAATTAATACAAAACGAAATTCACTTTAAATACAGGTTTTCTACAAAAACAAACTTAATAAAGTGGTCAAAATCATGTCTTGTTGGATATTTTCCTTTGCCTCATGTAAAAGTATGTATTTCTGTGTGTCAGTCAGAACCCAGGTTAAATCAGGATACATCAGGTCAAATTAGGTCAAGTGGTCTGTGAGGATGAAAGAGTACCTAACAAGCTCAGAGAGAAGATGTGTATGGGTAGCTGATAAGATGGTACTAAAAACGTCAATTAAAAATGATGGATGGTATGACAACACTGCAGGTGCATTGAATCATGTGACCAAAGATGTTCTAGAAAATGGGTATGACCAAAGATTTTTCCACCAATAGAATAATGTCTCCGGGAAAGATGATGCTAACGGTAGCGAGATCTCGATAGCTGATTGGCTACCTAGTGATAAGAAAAGGTATAAAACCTGAGGTTCTGACCATTGCAGATCAGATGTCCAGATGGCCAGCTGGCATCTCACTTTGTTGCTTGTCAATAAAGTTACTTCTGAGACCTGGAGCTTCGACTCTTGAGAGATTTCTTCGAGACCCGATTTGAGGACTTAGAATTTGCTACAACATAATTGGCGAGCCAGCCAGGAGTGGCGAAGGGGTCGAGGGGTAGCCATGGTGGGCGTGCTGACAGAAGCCTCACAAAACAAAAGGCGCCAATAAAAATAAGGTAAGCAGCTTTTTGCTTATATATTTGTTTTGTTTGGCTCCTGGTAGGCGCCTGGGTGGTGACGGCCTTAAATAAAAGACCCCACCAAAAAGAACCTAAAATTGAAAAGGAATCAAAAGGAGGGTAGTTTCCACGTCTCAAGAAGGAGCGCATGCGTAAGTAGGCCTAAAGCAAGAAGTGCTTAAAAGGCAGGAAGTGCCTAAACGCAGGAAGTGCGAAACGCAGGAAGTGCGAAATAAAGCAAGAAGTGCTTAAAAGGCAGGAAGTGCCTAAACGCAGGAAGTGCGAAACGCAGGAAGTGCTTAAAAGGCAGGAAGTGCCTAAACGCAGGAAGTGCGAAACGCAGGAAGTGCGAAATAAAGCAAGAAGTGCTTAAAAGGCAGGAAGTGCCTAAACGCAGGAAGTGCGAAACGCAGGAAGTGCGAAATAAAGCAAGAAGTGCTTAAAAGGCAAGAAGTGCCTAAACGCAGGAAGTGCGAAACGCAGGAAGTGCGAAATAAAGCAAGAAGTGCTTAAAAGGCAAGAAGTGCCTAAACGCAGGAAGTGCGAAATAAAGCAAGAAGTGCTTAAAAGGCAAGTAGTGCCTAAACGCAGGAAGTGCGAAACGCAGGAAGTGCGAAATAAAGCAAGAAGTGCTTAAAAACGCAAGAAGTGCGTCAGTTAGATAAGATAAAGCGCTTAATAAACTCCGGAGCATAAAATTGGCTTTAAGGAAAATTTATAAAAGGCCAGGATCCAGAGATAAAGTTTCTGTTGGTTGTGCTGTGATCACAGATTGCGCTGCTGTAAACTGCTCTGCTGTAACACTAATCGCGCTGTGTTAAACTATTTTGCTTTGTCACTAACTACGCCACTTTAAACTGCTCTGCTGTAACACTAATCGCGCTGTGTTAAACTCTTTTGCTTTGCCACTAACTGCTCTGCCTGATAATTAACCGTGTTGCTTTGAGCTGTTTTGTGTTGGCACTGACCACGCTGCTTTGAACTGCCTTAATTAAGAGAGAGAAGTCACTCCTGAGATAAGACTGAGATAAGTGACTGAGAGAAGCTGAGACAGTGAAAGTGTACGAGAATATTATGTGAGATCTATAAAGATGGAGAGACGAGACTGATGAAATTCTATGAACAATGAAAAGCAAATTAATATAAAGAATATAAGAAAATATAGAATTCATAAAAACACTCCCAGAAACTGGGTTTGTAGACTGTTTGGTCACGTTCCAGATTGCAGACTCTGTGATCCAGATATAGGGAAACACAGCCCACACTGAACAGAAATTGAATAAATTAACTTTGTCTCTCCATTTGTTATAAGGAAAAATAACTGTGTGTGTATGTATGTGTGTGTGTGTGAATGAAATCCCGGGTGTATGAATGAATATACTAACAAACTAAGTATATTTGGATTGAGATAAAGAAGTAGGAAGGGAGAAAGGTGAAAGTAATAAAAGAACTGATTATATTTTTTGAAGCTTGAAGAAGAAAACACATGTTGACCAGGGCACGAGATCATTATGAGAAAGAAGAGAAAGAAAATAAGAAAATGACTTTAAACAGGCATTAAGACAAACCAAAGGCATCAAAAATCATTTTTGGTTTGAAAAAGAATTCATAGATGAAGGACGGAGACAAGAATTGACGACTCAAAAGAAAAATGAATTCTTACAAAAATTGACAAAAATCACAAATCTGAATCAACTTGAGGATGAGTGGCCCTTAGTGGATTGGGTTAAAGTGATCAAAAGATAGATAACCTTTGAAGCCTTAAGACCACACTTGAACAGATTTGACCTTCCCAAAACTACCCTTTTGGAATCATTGTTGATTGAATCAAAAATAAATCTGAATCCATTGTACATCCCATACCTGAAAAGAGATGCGTGGTACACTTGGCCTCGGGGTTTGGGAAGAGCCACAATTTTGAGGAACATGTATATGGTAGTGAGCTCATGTCTAAGACCAGCACCGTGGGAAAGTGACACAGTCGTTGAAGTCTGATTTATTTGCGCCATTAAAATTAGAAACATGCACTAGAGAGGAATTAAACATTTCAATCACCATGTGGGGAGGCCATGAAGTGAAATTGACCCCATCTATCACTTATCTATATTTAGGGCAGGAAGTGTAACTGCACGAAGATTCCAAAAAATTGGCTTTGTCGTCAGTTTGCCCATTCTTCTGATTACAAGAGCTGTGATCCGGCTGGAGAAAAACAGCCTATCCTGAACAATAATTCAGCTTTGTCTCTTCATTGTTACAAGAAAAAATAACGAGTAAAAGTGTGTTTGTGTGCGCGTAAAATGCACAGATTAGGACTGTTTGAAAAAGAACGATATTCATTTATAAAGAGAAACTAGAATTATGAAAGAACACTTGTTTCTCTCTCATATAGCAAAAGCAAACAGTGACTGATATGAGAAAGAGAGGCAGAAAGGAGGGGCTGCCTCTGATAGAGAGAGGAGGGGCTGCAAGAAGAAAGTGAGACTGCATGTGTGTATGTGTGTGTGTAAAGAAGAGTTCACCTTTCCTGGTTCTGACTAGCTTATGAACCAGAAAGTGAGTAACCATTTCCAACATACACTTTGAACAACACTTTGAGAGATTTTATTTGTAACTGTCATCCCCACCAGTGGACCTGTAATAGAGGAACTGCATTTTTAGAATACCTGAGAAAGACTAATCAGATATCTTAATAAATGTCTGACCATCTTGCTGAAAACTAGTTAAGAATAGATGCAAGCTGGGGCTAGTAAGGTATACTAAAAAGGTATGAAACACACTGATAATATTTAAGATTATAATGGCATCAACACCTGTAGAGATACCAAAATCAAAATATTAATTTTGCAGAGATACTATAGGACAACCCTCCAAAAATGGGGAATGAAGACTAAAAACAAAATGACCAGCTGAGGGAACATTAGATATGGTTATGTGCAGAGACACTGAAACATTCGTTAAAAAAAAAAAAAGACAAGAAAAGTATTCAAAACCAGTTTACTAAGAGATCAAGTAAGATTGGTGAAATCTGCTAATCCGGTCAGAATTAAAAGAAGACTAATTTCACAAATACCAAAAAAACACCAAAAAAAATAAATTATAAGAAATTAACCTGAAAGAAAATATAAAATTTGCTTAAATGTTAGTTTACTGGTCTGTGGGGGAGTTAAATTAATAAGCAGGCCTAACAGGGATTGATATGGAGGATTGCGAAAACTGGTGGCCATTAACTGGTGGCCATTAACACTGGAGTAGTTTTCCTTAGTGGTTTGTGTAGTTCCCAGAGGAAAATCAAATAATTGACAAAAAGGTTTATAGAAATATCTGACATTTAGAGATAAAAATTTGTATATAGAGAGAGACATGCTAGATGTGGGTATGACTGATCTGTTATATAAAGATGTAGCCTATGATGTTTGCATCTTGTTGTCCCTGGGAGACAGTTTTAAATTTGATACATTGCAGAAATTGAGATCTTTGGGTTGTGTTACTTAAAATAACTTGTGCACTGTGTTGAATGAGCAGGATTGGGTGACCAAGCTAAACAGACATTTTTAACAGCCATACTGTATTATACACATTTCACAGTAATGAGGCTCATTGGTTTAATCCTAAAATGCTTGAGAGAGTAGGGATAGATATAACGAGTGATAAAAATACTATATATGTGACTGAAAATAAGGCAGCTTAGACAGACTGAAAGACTGCTATTTTCTGCATTCTGCAAAGAAGAACTTGCTTTATTAAAATTGCATGAGGAAACTGCTGTTATCAACCAGATGAGACTTCTGAAATTAAGGGACAATTGAAAGAGATGGTTGAAGAATTTATAAAGGATGAATTTGATTCATGCGGATCTCTGAGTGTTCAATTTCCAGATGACACCAGACAGCTTTTGGGACAGGTGCCTCAACATAAACAACAGCAACTGGACTGTGCAACAAGTGAGAGCAAGAAACATAAGGACACAGCTGCAGAGAAAAGAAGAGGCGTTTGGTTGGTGGGCCTTCATCCCCTCTGAAAGAGGAAGCTGAAACTTCTGAGGGGCTGGTATGGACAAAGACTGTGTTGATGCAGAAACAACAAAGAAAAACATTCTGCCATCATGCAAAATTGCCTCCTACGTGGCTTGGCCAAAAGCCAGACTGAGGAGAGGCAGAGAGACAACAGCATCCAGAGTCAAACCACTATGTCCCAACATGACACCAGACCCTTGAATGCCAGCAAAGACTGACAGATCAAATGCATTGGATGAGGAGGGAAACACTCAGACAGCAGCCCAACCAGTTTAACTGATCGCTGGTCCAAGCAGAAGGACTTCATCCTTTACTGAGTGGGCACAGGTGATACGTTTTCAATGATCACTACAGAGACCGCTTCAAATTTCATTGATTGGCCATATTAATTGTATTTTGATTATTCACTGGTCCAACAGCAGTTCTCTATATTCTGTGAAGCTGACACTCTCTATTTGCTTTCTTTCAATAGACATTAGTCCAGCTGTAAGCATTAAAAAAATGGGAGGGGAAGTGTTTGCATGACTCAATAATTAACTACAACTGACGCTGGACTTAGCATAGTGAGGGACTACTGCATTAACCAACTAGGGGTAAATGCATAATTAGATAACTGATGATGTTGTCCATTGAACAGAGAGCTTTTGGGCTCTGCTTTCAAGACAGAGCTGATATAAGCTTGAGTGATACTGAGCTCTCTATCAGGAAAAATAATGTATTCAACAACAAAAATGTGGATGATAAAGCTATGGTGCTGGTCACTCCATCTTGGTCAATAGTTAATTTTTTAGGTTTAGAAATAAAAATAGTAATTACACAAATTACAAACACGTGGTATCACAAATGCTGTCATTACCGGGGATTGCACGATGTTAATATTGTTGGTCATGAATTCAAGATTATGCTGAAATTTCCAGTCATTTAAAAGAGCATCTCATAAGCAACAGAAGAAAATATTATGAAGAGAAATTAAGTGAACAGATGAATGACAAATCAGATAAGATAAACTGATAATGGTTCTTTCAAACGACAGCATGTCCAGACCTACCAGAAAATTTTATCTATTAGATATTGAAAAATTTGGGGTTTATGACAGCTGTGTTTAACACAATCAAATGGCAACTGATATCGTCCAGCTGTGTTATTCTAAACATTTAGACACTGTCACATGGGGAATGACACATTGCCTACATTCAGTAGCTTTTGTCATCAGAGTTGTGTTAGCAATTTAAAATTGGTTGTATTCGCACCTTGAAATTTAGGATAGATAATTGACTATAAAATTAAGTCTATATCATAAGTCAAGAAGGCATAAGCAAAACCTTCAACTTCAGACTATTGGACAAATGAGGTATTAAAGGACAAATAAGTACACTAGCAACACTTTTTACTATTTTAATTTCAGATGTGCGTGGTTTTGACCATCGCACAAAGGGGGGAAGTGAGTTCGGAGAAAAACAAAAAAACAAACAAACAAAAAACAGTTGATGATAGATGATTTTGATAGAAGATTGATAGATAGCCAAATGCAGTATTTGTGTTCAAAACAATGTCAGAAATGGTGTGTATAGATTTGATTGGTCAACCATGGGGAATACCAATTGAGTTTAATCATAGCTTTAAACATGAAGAAAATTAGGCTTTGAGTATATGCATAACTTGATAAAATAAAGAATGGATGAATTACATTTACTGCAATCAACAGAAGTTCATTAACACACTGAAGGCACATTGAGAGCCTTGGGAGAACAGTTGGGAACTCATAAGCGACATGACATGGCAAAACAGACCAACATTAAATTGGTTATTCGCGGAGAAAGAATGTGTTGTATAATATTTGAAGCTAACTGTTTTACTTATGTTCCAAATAATACAGCTCCTGATGAACCATTCACAGAGGCATTGAAGAAACTGAATAATAAGGGTCACTGAAGTCACGAAAAATAGGAGATAAGCATATTGGGAACTAGTTATATATTTGGATCATAGCATAAATGACTTACTAAAATAGGAATAATAACAGCCACAGTAGTTGTTATTTTGCTGTTGTTGTTTTCCTTTTGCTGTTCTGTTGTGTTGTGCCTTTCCTCAGATCTATGTTAGCAACGCAGCTGCCAAACAGATGATTAATGTGTCAGTCAAACGTTCGGGAATTGACATCGGGTGCACAAACTCAAGAGTGTGCCCTATTGAGCCAGGTCTGGACGAGTTGGATGACTTCCTGTGAACAGTACTGATGAAGGAGTAAAGAAGAGGGTGCCTTGTTACTTTTATTTTCTGATTATTGATTTTCACAATTTGACACTGTTTTTGATAGAGAGGGAGGTAGCCCCACTGTGTATTTTATTTTTGGGGTAAAATTAGGTAGATCATTAGAAAATGGGTAGAGTAGGGAGTTAGTTAGAGGGGTTATTTTTTGTTTTTTGTTTTGTTTTGAAACAAGGGCTCCTTCAAGAGTATATTCTTACATATAATCCTACATATATTTTTACATATAATCCTACTGAGTATATTTTATATAATCACACTAATTGTTCACAAAATATGAATATGTGAATGAGAGGGGACGATACAAGGTTTAAAGCAGGTCATTGCCCGTGGTACGAGGTAATGCAACCAGATACAAAGGGAAAAGATCAGAATGTTTTTATTACTTTTTATTACTTTTTATTACTTTTTATCACTTTTTAATCACTTTATAAAAGAGTTATTTTTAATATTTTAAAGTTTTCTTTATGAAATAAATGTGAAGTAAATGCCTTAGGCAACTGGAAAATGTTTTTACGGGGCAAAAGAGGAATTAATTACAAGCGCGGTCACCGATTGCCGGACCAGCAAGGGCAGACTCAACTGGTGGTTTAAAAACCCGCTGTCTGCTCCAACACCAGATAGCGCCCTAGGCAGGACCAGGGCACCTCTGGCAACGATGGAGCAACCCAGATAGCACTCCAGGCCACCGGAAGCGCCTGTGCAGTTCCTCTGGCACCGTGGGACAACTCTACCCTCAAGTCTGTACACTAAGAAATGTTGATTAAAACTGGATAACAGATGCTCATCTCTCCCTCAAGAATGATAATAGAAAAGGAAGGTGAGATCTTTTACTCCGCTCTAGTCAAAGGGGGGCGGAGATGTTTGGTCTCACTATTCCTCCAGAGTGTACCTTTGTGACAAAAGCCTATTGATAAGAAAGACGGATGGTCTATTTTTGGCCATGATTGATAGATAACGGAAGGAGGCTTGCGCATGAAGATACATTCTGGGACAAACATGAAGGTGGGACTAGAATAAGTCCCAAAGGGGGGATGTGTTGGAGATTTTCCTTTGCCTCATGTAAAAGTATGTATTTCTGTGTGTCAGTCAGAACCCAGGTTAAATCAGGATACATCAGGTCAAATTAGGTCAAGTGGTCTGTGAGGATGAAAGAGTACCTAACAAGCTCAGAGAGAAGATGTGTATGGGTAGCTGATAAGATGGTACTAAAAACGTCAATTAAAAATGATGGATGGTATGACAACACTGCAGGTGCATTGAATCATGTGACCAAAGATGTTCTAGAAAATGGGTATGACCAAAGATTTTTCCACCAATAGAATAATGTCTCCGGGAAAGATGATGCTAACGGTAGCGAGATCTCGATAGCTGATTGGCTACCTAGTGATAAGAAAAGGTATAAAACCTGAGGTTCTGACCATTGCAGATCAGATGTCCAGATGTCCAGCTGGCATCTCACTTTGTTGCTTGTCAATAAAGTTACTTCTGAGACCTGGAGCTTCGACTCTTGAGAGATTTCTTCGAGACCCGATTTGAGGACTTAGAATTTGCTACAACAGTCTCCACACAAAATTTTTATTTTATTTAATTTAAACATAAATATGAAACTAAATCGTTTTCATCAGTTCTCAACAGTTCTTCACTTCAGTTCTCAACAGTTCTCTTCTCTCAAGCGCGCAGCTGAGGCAGATATAAATATATATATCCATGATATAGTCAAAATATGTCAAATATATCCATGGGAAAAGTAACGTTGCGCCAAATTTTTAGTAGTAACGCGTTACACTACTTTTTACCCGAAAAAGTAGTTACGTTACTGTAACGCGTTACTTTGTAACGCGTTACACACAACACTGGTAATTAGTATCCAGCTCTTTACATTAAATTAGTTGAGTTATCATATAGTTAATGAACTAATAAAATAAAGTTTAAATTAAGATACTAACCATATATTTCTATAGCATTGCTTATTCCACCACACAATGGGCTGTTTATAAGGTGACAATCCGTTATACATGTGAAGATTGTAGGCAGTATCTTTAAGATTTTTGTATTGTATTGTATCTTCTGTTATAAAGACGAAGATTGACATTTCGTCAATTAAACAAAATAAGAACACAATGTTGTAAAAAATAGGCTATGTTCTGTTAGATGTGTTTTGATACTTTTTGTTTAATTATATCTCTAGGTAATGAAGATATAGCCTATTAACAAATAATAGGTATACAAATAAATCTTATAGCTATATAATAGGCCTATTAATTAAAAAAAACAACTTATAGGCCTATATATAAAATATATATATTTTTTAAAGGGCCTCATTGATTAATTTTGCCTGATTGGGGGCTGCTACTATTTGCTTCAGTTTTTTGAATGTAGATGTATGACATTGGCTATCAATTTTATGTGGATAAAGGCATATTTTGTTCATGACATAAGATCTCGTTATTACGAGAAAAGATGTCGTTAAAACGACATAAGATCTCGTTATTATGACATAATTGAGGGGAAAAAATAATATATAGCCTATATGGCAGCAATGCGTCACCGTAAAATTTGTTTTCCTTTCAAGTTGGCTATAGCTTAGAAGTTAGCCTGCTTTTTGCCATGGCTTGCCTTGCCATACTGCCCAGAATAAACAATATTTTCTATAGTTTTTGAGAAGACGAGCGAATATCTTAAAGGTTCCAGTTCTGTTTAGGCTATTGTAATTTGTAATGCATGTACCAAAATGTATATAGGCCTGACACATTTAAACATCTATCTATCTGACTGACTGACTGACTGACTGTCTATCTCTTAATGAAAAACTTGAATGCAAACATTTATGCACAAATATAGCTTAAATAACAGTTTTTAAAAAAGGTGCTCTGTTATATTTCACAAAAGAAGCGGCCATTTGTGCGGTCGTTGGCGTTATACGAGAAGGTACTGTAAAATTAGCTGTCTTAAAAATACGGATTGATCATCGCACAGTTATTCCAGACGCCCCGGTGCTATTCGTATTAGAATTGCATGTGTAATCACAGATTATGAACAGATGTTTTACACAACAAGGATTGGGTTGTTGGGTATTCATGTTTTATGGGAAGTTTAGACATAGGCCTAATGATTTTTATACTGTAGGCTACAAACTGTGTGATCAGCGACATATTTCTGCTTCAAATATTGTGTGTAGGTGTAACCTAGGTTACTATAGCCCATGTCAAACCTATAAAAAAAAAAGAGAAAGAGAAAAGAATTGAAATTCGCATAAACAAATTTATTGATTTATTTTAATGTTTAAAAAATTAAATATTTTTTGAACGAATGTAGAAAATGTCGCAAATTGAAAATATTTAAACAATTAGGAATATCTCCGCCCTTAGGGTGTTGCGTCATCTGTCTCCGTAAACAGTCTCTCATCACGGAGTGAAGTGAAATGGCCGTCTGAGCAGTGATGCATGTCGATCGCAGTTCTAAAGTCAAGAAAGTAAGTGAGGAATACTAGATTAACTATTGAAATGCATAGTTTGAAGCATCGTTGACAAGAAAATGTTATTTAAATAGTTTTAATTACGTTTCTATTGACTCTAAGGATTAAGTGAGAAGTTGAGCGAATTCGTCTGACAAAACTGCATAAACAGATTCCCTTGATACATCGAGATCATTTCTGATCGTTGTTGATTTATTCTTGGTAAGTGAGCTCATAAATCTTCTTTTTAGTTATGGTCAGGTGTTCTTAACTGATACTGTGATTTATGTTTCTTGTGAAATATGTTGAGAAATGAGTTTATATGTGATTTTATCACTTAAATTAGCTGTTGTTTTGCTGTTTAAAAGTGTGTATATCCGTTTTCTAACTTTGTGAGTGTGACGAGTGTAACGTAGCTCACGTGGAGTTTTTGCTAACCATGCGGGCCATGTGCTATGAGCTACAAGCAAATTGAGTGCACATACGTCTCTTCATGACGTTATTCTTCATTAATAGTTATATTTCTGTTGAGAAATGTGATAAAAAAAAAAAAAGAAAAAAAAAGAAATAAGTGTTAAAATGTGCCTTGAAGCATTTATTGTGCTGAAAATGATAATTTGAAATATTAATGTTGTTAAATGGGATTAATTGTGATTTTCTGCCTTGTCTTTGCAAGGTTGGGTTTTTCCCCCCCCCCCTTCCTTTCTTTTTGTCTTTTGGAACCGAACGAGGAGTTCTTAGTTAGAACTGTTTCTGTCAACAATGAGGAGTGCTCAGCGTTGGTGGAGACTGGCGAGCCAACCTGGTTTTCCCGAGCTTGAACAACATATCATTGTTTCTTCGAAGTGGTAGGATCTCACTTATTCTGTGAACAAGAACTATTTTTTCCTTTTTGCATTTTGCATCTTGGAGTTGAGTATCTGCGCTCTTTACACTAACAGAGCACTGGAACAGGAGTACGAAAGAACATTGAACTGTGCTAAACTCCTGTTGAATTGCTTGAGTTATTTGCTTCAAAGACAATCAATTGGAAAGGACTCTGATTCGGTGTCATCTGACATTTTCTTGAGCATTGTCTCTATTGCTGTTATTTTGTTATCTTTGCTTTATTTATTTTTATTTTTTGAAAGGTTGTTCTTTGGTTCTGAAAAGAGAACACAAGCTGTTATTAAACTGTGAGTTGTGTAAATGGGTTATACCACAAATATGTAAAAGGAAAGGTTGTTTAAAGGTATACAGCTAACCAAACCAAGCTAGGAAGTTAAACTGAGTAAAATAGGAATACTAAGGTTAATTGAGGGATAACAGACTAAATAAATAAAATATAAACAGTATTAAATATAATATATATATATATATATATATATATATATATATATATATATATATATATATATATTTGTATGCATAACTACAGAATTAAATAACAAACAAGGAGTCACTGAATTAAACAGCTTTATTTCAAGTTTAACACAAAAAAGAAAGGGGACTGTTGTGTGAATTATATTGTTTTTTTGTTTTATTTCATTGCTGACATTTTTCCTTTTTTTCTTTTTCTTCCTTGTTTTTTCTTTTCCCTTTACAAGAAACCGTTTAATGCAAGAAATCATAAAAAAACTCACTTTTTCAAATCGTAGTTCTGTCTCTTGTCGTCATTTCCCTTGTCTTGCTGCAACGCTGGCTCAAGAGCGAACATAGACTTCTGATCTGGTCCAAAGTATTAGAAAGTGCTTTATGCAGATTTTAGTCACGTGTGCTACATGAAAGTTGGCGAGCCAGCCAGGAGCCAGTTCTTGCAGCGAGGGTAACTGTTAAAGAAACAGAGAAGGGAAATTAGTAAACCAAGAGAAACAAGTTATTGACATTTTCAACCGTTACAATGGATATCGTGAAGCGGGAAAACGTTAACGTAGCAAATGCGCTCATAGTCAAAGGCCTTACGTTAACCGAAACGGACAATGAGCTGGAAATGTACCTAGAAAGATATGGTTCAATTAGCCGTAATATTATCATTGATGACCCATATTCAGAGTTTCACCAAAATGCCATCATAGAATACAATCATAACTCTGCAATCCAAAATCTGCTCCCTTTCTTACCTTTAACTTTGGGGAGTCTCTCTGACCCAGGGGTTACCTTCCGAGTGCGTGCCTTAGCCACTGTCTACTGAAGGGTATCTTGAGGAATTGAAGGCCATTGCTAAGGAAAGTGGAAGGTCCTTCCAGAGTGTGCTTCAAGAGGAATTGGAGAAACTCAGAGAAACCCATTCTGAAAATCAAGCTCCAACAGAATCGCAGCAAGCGAGCTGCCATGATCTTAGCAGTGGCTCCAAGAGTGCAGAGGCCACCGCCCCATCGTCAATAAGTAGCCCCCTGACTAATTCAAAGGTGACACCGACTCAAAGCTCAGAACCTAAAAACCCAACCAAGAATAAACCGACATTTGTGTCTGCCCCTTCTCCAGAAACTACCACTGATGATATTACTGTGACAACATGCCCCGTGTTCCCCACAAATATTGTGGACCCGCCCAGTGTTCAGAGAATGGTGGTTGAACACATAGTGAAAACAAGTGAAGCTACTGTGTCACAGCAAACCTCTATTTTTAACCGTCTGAGGGTTTTCTCAGGGAGGGTTCCACGCCCCCCCAACGAACCAGATTTCGACACCTGGCGTGCAAGTGTCGACTTCCTGTTAAGTGACCCTTCCATCTCTGACTTGCACAGAACGCGGAAAATCCTAGACAGCCTCTTACCTCCAGCTTCTGACATTGTAAAACATGTTCGCTCTCCAGCCCTACCTGCTGTGTATCTTAAGCTCTTAGAGTCCGTATATGGTTCTGTCGAGGATGGAGACGAGCTGTTGGCCAAGCTCATGGGCACTCTACAAAATCAGAGTGAGAAACCGTCAGACTATCTGCATCGGTTGCAAGTTATTCTGAGTGCTGCAATCAGACGAGGTGGCATAGCAGAGAAGTGAACATGACCGTTACCTTCTGAAACAATTCTGCAGAGGGTGTTGGGACAATCGTCTCATTGCCGACCTTCAGCTTGACAAAGGAGAAGTACAACCACCCACCTTTGCTGAATTAGCAGTGCTTATTCGAACCCAGGAAGACAAACACGCCTCTAAGGAGGAACGGATGAGAAAGCATCTTGGGATGACAAAGCCCCCTAATACCTACCAAAAGTCGCGTGCAGTCTCCAATCAAGTATCAGCCTGTTCGTGTAATGTGCCCAGCTCGGATGGTTCTGAAACCAGTCTTCTAAAGAAACAAGTTGCAGAAATCCAAGCCCAAGTTACTACCTTAAAGCAGTCTCCTGATCGAAAGAATCCAAAGAGTCATTCTGAAAAGGCTGAGTTGACCGCTTTAAAGAAGATGGTGGAAGAATTATGCACTCAAGTAGCTGCGGTAAAGGCATCGGTCACCCAGGGACTGAAACAAAACAATGCAGAGGAGTTGGAAATTTCTAGGCTCCAACGTCAGATTGCTGAGCTGCAAACTCAAAGTGTCAGTCGTACAACGCCTCGAACTTCTAGTTCTCAGAGACCGCTTAACACAGAAACGGACAGAGGTCCCAGGATGGGCCACCTGAGAGTTAACAGACCACGACCCTGGTACTGTTTTCGGTGCAGAGAGGATGGGCACCTAGCTATCAATTGCAATAACGCTCCAAATCCTTCCAAAGTCGAAGAGCAGCGACTTAAGTTAAGAGAGCAACAAAGCCAATGGGACTCTCTGCATGGAAAGCCTGCCCAGCCTTTAAACTAAAAAAGGTCTCTATAGCGGGGCATATGGAGACCAGACGTTCAGACTGTCGCCCTGAATGTTACAAACAGATATCTGACGTGAGTAACTGTGGTGCACCGCCATCGAAACGCTTGCCAAAGGGGTTAGTGGTGATAAAATGCACAGCCAAGGTCGCCATTGGAGAAAGAGAAGTAGATTGCCTTCTAGACACAGGGTCACAGGTGACCACAATTCCTCAGTCATTTTATGAAGAAGTGTGTGCCAAAGAGAATGCGGCTGACTTTCAATCGAGCTTCCATGGGTACCAAGCAGTACTTAAAGTCTTGGAGGCCAGGTGGAGACAAGCCAGCAGTGAGATTCTGGGTTACGTGAAGTTGAAGGGAAACTCTCCTGAAGTTGTGCCTGCAGGAAGCACAGTGGTCTTGGATGGCCTTGTCCACCTACATGGTCCCCACACAGAGAAGTGGGTGACTCTCGAGCCTCCATCTGTCCCTTTACCAAATGGCCTACTGATTGCAAACTGTTTGCACACCTTACCCCGAAGCCGTCTCTCTAAATTGTCAGTTTTGCTGAGAAATGGAACTCAAACCGACATAAAAGTCCCTCCTAAAGTTGTGCTGGCAGAGATTCATGCAGTTCAGAAGGTCATGGACCAGCAGCACCAGAGTTCAAATGTCAAAACTGAGGAACCATCAAACGACTGTGCTAACCTTGCCTTCGAATTTGGTGACTCCCTGCCCACGAGCTGGAAAGAGAGGATATCAAAGTTGTTAAATTCCATGCCTGAGGTCTTTTCCCTGCACGACCTTGATTACGGCAGCACTGAAAAGGTCAAACATCAGATAAAGTTGAGTGACAGCACACCGTTCAAGCACAGAGCCCGACCCATTCATCCCCAAGACATTGACGCTGTAAGAAAGCACCTCCAAGAACTACTAGAGGCCGGTGTCATCCGCGAGTCTAAATCTCCATTTGCATCACCAATAGTGGTAGTCCGTAAGAAGGATGGTACTGTGAGGTTATGTATTGACTTTCGAAAGCTCAACTCGCAAACGATTAAGGATGCGTACGCCTTACCAAACCTAGAGGAGGTCTTTTCAACACTGACCGGCTCGCAGTGGTTCTCCGTGCTCGATTTGAAATCCGGGTTCTACCAAATCGGCATGGAAGAAGCTGATAAGTGTAAAACCGCGTTTGTCTGCCCGCTTGGATTCTGGGAATTCAACAGAATGCCGCAGGGGATTACCAATGCACCGAGCACGTTCCAGAGATTAATGGAACGGTGTATGGGAGACTTGAACAGAAAACAGGTGCTGGTTTTCATCGATGACCTCATAGTTTTTTCAAAAACTCTTGAAGAGCATGAGTCCCGGTTGCTGCAAGTTCTAAACCGACTGAAGGAGTATGGGTTGAAATTGTCACCCGAGAAATGCCGGTTCTTCCAGACATCAGTGAGGTATCTGGGTCATATAGTCTCACGAGACGGAGTAGAGACTGATCCAGCGAAGGTTGAGGCCTTGAAGACATGGCCAAAGCCAACAAACCTGAAGGAGTTGAGGTCTTTTTTAGGCTTTGCCGGATACTACCGGAGGTTTGTACAAGAGTACTCCAAGATCATTAAGCCTCTTACCGACCTCACAGCGGGATATCCTCCACTCAGGAAGAGCGGTATTAAGAAACCGAAGGAAGGAAGCTATTTCAACCCCAAAGAAGAGTTTGGTAATCGATGGACTCCAGATTGCCAGAGTGCTTTTGACTCCATAATTGGCAAGCTCACATCTGCACCCGTTTTGGGCTTTTCGGACCCCGAGCTTCCCTATGTGCTTCACACTGATGCCAGTACATCCGGGCTCGGTGCAGCTTTATACCAGGAGCAGGAAGGGCAGATGCGAGTCATAGCCTTTGCCAGCAGAGGATTGACTAAGGGTGAAAGTAGATACCCTGCGCACAAACTAGAATTTTTGGCGCTAAAATGGGCTGTCACCTCCAAATTTAGCGACTACCTCTATGGTGCAGAATTCACTGTGGTAACGGATAGCAACCCCTTGACATATATTCTAACCTCAGCAAAACTTGATGCCACCAGTTACCGCTGGCTGTCCAGCTTGTCAACTTACAACTTTAAGCTGCAGTATAGAGCAGGTAGCCAGAATCAAGATGCTGACGGGCTATCCCGACGACCACATGGTGAGCCTCTGGATGACTTGGTTTCACAAAAGGAGAGAGAACGGATTAAACAGTTCACATTAAACCATCTCATCGCGCCAGGAGTTGAGTCATCTGTTCTCATGGCAGACACGATAAAGGCCATCTGTGAAAGGCACCAGGTGATTGGGTCATCTCAAAATCCTAGTTCATCTCACTCTTCACTTACCTTGGTTGAATCTCTTACTCAGCATGAGGACGCTCTGCCGAATGAGTTTCAACGTGAGGATGAACATGGTCTTCCAGATCTTCCTCATCTCTCAGAAACTTCCTTGGCGGAACTACAGAGAAAAGATTCGAAAATGAGGATTGTTATTGAAAGATTGGAGTGTGGAGTGAAACCCTGTAACCTGAGAGACCAACCACCTACCATGGGTTTGTGGTTAAAAGAGTGGAACCGACTAGAGCTGAGAAATGGAGTGCTGTATAGGAGAAGGCAGGAGTGTGGAGCCTCTAGCTATCAGTTGGCACTGTCCACCACATTGAGAGATATGGCGTTACGGAGCCTCCATGATGACATGGGTCATCTAGGCATCGACAGGACCCTGGATCTCATAAGGTCAAGGTTTTTCTGGCCGAAAATGTCACAGGCAGTGGAGGAAAGGGTCAAAACTTGTGAGCGCTGTGTCCGTAGAAAAACATCCCCGGAAAGAGCAGCTCCTATGGTAAACATCCAAACTGGCCGGCCCTTAGAGTTGGTATGCATAGACTTCCTGTCCCTGGAGCCAGACCAAAGCAACATCAAAAACATACTGGTTATCACGGACCACTTCACAAAGTATGCCGTTGCGATACCAACTAGAAACCAAACTGCCCAAACCGTTGCTAAGAGCTTGTGGGATAATTTCTTGGTGCACTATGGGTTTCCGGAGAAACTACATAGTGACCAAGGGGCAGACTTTGAGTCACACACAATAAAGGAGTTGTGTAAGATCGCAGGCTTTTGTAAGGTGAGAACTACCCCATATCATCCGAGGGGCAATCCAGTGGAACGTTTTAATCGTACGCTCCTCCAGATGCTGGGGACCCTTGAAAATGAAAAGAAGTCTCGGTGGAAGGAGTTCGTAAAGCCCTTAGTGCACGCTTATAACTGCACCCGCAATGACACCACTGGTTATACTCCTTATGAACTCATGTTCGGGCGACAACCCTGCCTACCTGTTGATCTGGCCTTCGGATTGCCAGCAGATACTCCCATCAAGTCCCACTCTCAATATGTGCGAGATCTTAAGAATCGGTTGCGTGAGAGTTACGAGGTGGCTACTAAAAATGCTGGAAAGGTAGCCGAGCGTAATAAAAGAAGATTTGACAAGCGTGTGGTTTCTTCAACATTGGAGGAGGGCGACCGAGTTCTTGTAAGGAACGTGCGATTGAGAGGAAAGCATAAGCTGGCTGATAAATGGGAACAAGATGTTCATGTGGTTGTCAGAAAAGTTCGTGATCTGCCAGTATACACGGTCCAACCAGAGAGGAACGGTGGTCCTCTCCGAACATTGCACCGAGATTTATTGCTGCCCTGTGGGTTTTTGCGGCCAAGCAACTCCGAAGAACAACCAAAGGAGAAAGAAGTTCAAAGGCCTAGAACCAGAGCTTGTCTTGATGGAGGGATAAAGGAGTCAGAGTTTGTTTCTGAATGCTCAGAGTCTGAGGATGAGCAAATTCCCTGTTATGTACCTGAAAGGACATTGGGCTCTGAAACTCAAATTATTATGGGCTTTGAGCACCCACCTTGTGTTCAAGAAGTAGCATCCGACTTACCTGTCCTTGATCCTGTTAGGGAGAGCTTACCTGCTCGGGAACCTATGGAGAGTAACACTGAAGAACCTGCAACGGAATACTTGCATGAATGGAAACCTGTGGGGGAAGAAGCGGATGAGCCTGTAGGGTTAGAAACATGTGTGAATGAGCCAGAATCAGGTTGTATCGAACCAGATGTCTCAGTGGAGCAAAGACAAGAACCAGAGCAATCCTCTAAGTCCCTGAACGAGCACCCTACTCAATTGATTAAGACAGTGCCAATCAGTTCGGAGTTAGGAAGTGGAGGAAGAAATCTGATATCAAATGAAAGGAGTTGTGTTGAGGACACTGAAAATAAAGAAAGGAGAACGGAACCTGAAGACAACATTGGCCCCAGACGCTCACAGAGAGAGCGACGGCCCCCTAAAAAATTTGAATATCCCCAGTTAGGGAATTCACTTACCTTAGTGATTCAGTCCTTGTTGCAGGGTCTAAACGAAGCTTTTAGTTCTTCTTTAGAAGAGTCGGTCGTTGCCCCTGTAATCCACTTGTAGATGCAACGGGACGTGCATATGTTCCAGAGGGGAGGGTGTAACCTAGGTTACTATAGCCCATGTCAAACCTATAAAAAAAAAAAAAGAGAAAGAGAAAAGAATTGAAATTCGCATAAACAAATTTATTGATTTATTTTAATGTTTAAAAAATTAAATATTTTTTGAACGAATGTAGAAAATGTCGCAAATTGAAAATATTTAAACAATTAGGAATATCTCCGCCCTTAGGGTGTTGCGTCATCTGTCTCCGTAAACAGTCTCTCATCACGGAGTGAAGTGAAATGGCCGTCTGAGCAGTGATGCATGTCGATCGCAGTTCTAAAGTCAAGAAAGTAAGTGAGGAATACTAGATTAACTATTGAAATGCATAGTTTGAAGCATCGTTGACAAGAAAATGTTATTTAAATAGTTTTAATTACGTTTCTATTGACTCTAAGGATTAAGTGAGAAGTTGAGCGAATTCGTCTGACAAAACTGCATAAACAGATTCCCTTGATACATCGAGATCATTTCTGATCGTTGTTGATTTATTCTTGGTAAGTGAGCTCATAAATCTTCTTTTTAGTTATGATTTGTGCATTTTCAATCTTTTGTGGAGTCAGGTGTTCTTAACTGATACTGTGATTTATGTTTCTTGTGAAATATGTTGAGAAATGAGTTTATATGTGATTTTATCACTTAAATTAGCTGTTGTTTTGCTGTTTAAAAGTGTTTATATCCGTTTTCTAACTTTGTGAGTGTGACGAGTGTAACGTAGCTCACGTGGAGTTTTTGCTAACCATGCGGGCCATGTGCTATGAGCTACAAGCAAATTGAGTGCACATACGTCTCTTCATGACGTTATTCTTCATTAATAGTTATATTTCTGTTGAGAAATGTGATAAAAAAAAAGAAAAAAAAAGAAATAAGTGTTAAAATGTGCCTTGAAGCATTTATTGTGCTGAAAATGATAATTTGAAATATTAATGTTGTTAAATGGGATTAATTGTGATTTTCTGCCTTGTCTTTGCAAGGTTGGGTTTTTTTTCCCCCCCTTCCTTTCTTTTTGTCTTTTGGAACCGAACGAGGAGTTCTTAGTTAGAACTGTTTCTGTCAACAATGAGGAGTGCTCAGCGTTGGTGGAGACTGGCGAGCCAACCTGGTTTTCCCGAGCTTGAACAACATATCATTGTTTCTTCGAAGTGGTAGGATCTCACTTATTCTGTGAACAAGAACTATTTTTTCCTTTTTGCATTTTGCATCTTGGAGTTGAGTATCTGCGCTCTTTACACTAACAGAGCACTGGAACAGGAGTACGAAAGAACATTGAACTGTGCTAAACTCCTGTTGAATTGCTTGAGTTATTTGCTTCAAAGACAATCAATTGGAAAGGACTCTGATTCGGTGTCATCTGACATTTTCTTGAGCATTGTCTCTATTGCTGTTATTTTGTTATCTTTGCTTTATTTATTTTTATTTTTTATTTTTTGAAAGGTTGTTCTTTGGTTCTGAAAAGAGAACACGAGCTGTTATTAAACTGTGAGTTGTGTAAATGGGTTATACCACAAATATGTAAAAGGAAAGGTTGTTTAAAGGTATACAGCTAACCAAACCAAGCTAGGAAGTTAAACTGAGTAAAATAGGAATACTAAGGTTAATTGAGGGATAACAGACTAAATAAATAAAATATAAACAGTATTAAATATATATATATATATATATATATATATATATATATATATATATATATATATATATATATATATATATATATATATATTGTATGCATAACTACAGAATTAAATAACAAACAAGGAGTCACTGAATTAAACAGCTTTATTTCAAGTTTAACACAAAAAAGAAAGGGGACTGTTGTGTGAATTATATTGTTTTTTTGTTTTATTTCATTGCTGACATTTTT
Organism: Abramis brama; assembly: GCF_963993115.1. Lineage (NCBI taxonomy): Eukaryota > Metazoa > Chordata > Actinopteri > Cypriniformes > Leuciscidae > Abramis > Abramis brama. The sequence continues at coordinate 4,122 of NW_028156027.1, read as the reverse complement.
CCTTTTTTTCTTTTTCTTCCTTGTTTTTTCTTTTCCCTTTACAAGAAACCGTTTAATGCAAGAAATCATAAAAAAAACTCACTTTTTCAAATCGTAGTTCTGTCTCTTGTCGTCATTTCCCTTGTCTTGCTGCAACGCTGGCTCAAGAGCGAACATAGACTTCTGATCTGGTCCAAAGTATTAGAAAGTGCTTTATGCAGATTTTAGTCACGTGTGCTACATAGGTAACAGTGAGTGGTGGTTTCAGACATTATTTTATTACAGTGCATTTGTCAGTGCCGCACTCGTACTGACTCTTATTCTGCCTGACAGAAAGAAAAGCTCGTACTGGGGGCGGAGCGGTTTGACCAATCAGATGAAAGGGGCGTTTCAGCGCCGCCCACGTGTGCAAATGAAATATCGAACCCATAAACCGATTTGTAAACCACAAACGAAAAATGAAAAATCGAGCCAAAATCTAATTTTTCGTTTTTTAAACTAAACTAAAAAAACGAATAAACGAGCTGGTTTTCATTTCTCGTTATTCCATTCCAAACAGGAAATGAAATGACCAAAAAGTACACGGACCAATGGCCTTCTCAGCTGCCATAGTTGCAACTCTTGTGTCATCAGAACAGTGTGTTCAACGCATCACCGTTTCTGTTTAAAAAACGTTGTGCAACGTTTTGTCGGGGCTGAACGCAACCCTGATGACGGGACAGTTTGATCTTCGGCTGACAAATCAGAAGAAAGGGGCGTTTCATTCCCGCCCACGTGTAGATATCGAATATCAAGCTGTTTATTCATTTTTCTACCTCAAAACGAAAAATCAAGCTGAATTCTTGTTTTTCATTTTTTTGGAAAAAATGAAAAATCGAAAAAGGAACTGTTTTCTCATTTTTTCTACTTTCAATATTAAATAAAAAACGACTGAATGAATGATACCCGGGTCCGTGTACTTTTTCGTTCATTCATTATTCTTTTTCGGAATGAAGATGAAATTTAAAAAAGGGTGCAGCTTGGTTTTTTGTTTAAAAGAAAAAAATCAGAAATGGCTGTATTTTGTTTTCCAGATGTATTGTTATCATCAAATAATAGTATTAGAAAATTGGACGACATTTCCGATCGTTTTTTAATTTGTAAGATTTATTTGTACGTTTATTGTATTTAATTTGACTGATCCTATCTTTACCCAGAAGTAAATTACACCGTCGTGCGAAGTCATATATATATATATACACTAGATGTCGCCTTGGCTACGGCAGTTCATTGGAACGAATGCGTCAATAGAGCCGCCATCTTGGAACAGGGGAGCCCCTCCTCTTTAATGCATCAGCGTCAATGTAGGCTAAGGTCTAACGGAAATAATATCACCTAGTTTTTTTGGTTCGTTCCAACGGTCAGACATGTATTTATCATTGAGTCCAGAGAAAATTTAAGGTCTTGATATTAAGTTAATCTAATTATTTTTCAAAATATAATGCATAGTGCTAGTAGGCCTAAGTTTATTAGTCACATTCTTCCACTTGAGTAAACTTAGAATGAACTATCGCTACTAGTGTATATATATATATATATATATATATATATATATATATATATATATATAAATGAGCATATATATATATATATAAACTTGGCCACTAAATATTTAATATTTAATAAATTAAATAATTTTAATGATCACAATTAAAGTTTTAATCTGATTAAATTGAACAAGCGCAACATTCAGCATTCAATCAAATAATCTAAAAGATGTATTATTATTAATAATGTTATTTCAACATAATATCTCGTTATTTCGACATAATAGCCTATGTGTGCGTGCAACAAGCAAGATGTGCATTTGTAAATCCGGTGAGGCGTGTACTGATTTTTATTAATAAACAAGTGTTTTCTCTGACAGTGTCGACTCGGCTGCAAAGATGAAGTTGACGATCGCCATATTCGTAGTGAACGCGCCTATAGCCTAGAGAGAAATGCACATAATGGATTACATAATCAGAGAGTAGCCTTTTTCTTTTCGTTTTGAATTATTTTGTTTATGTTTAAAGACATTTCAAGGTATTTGATGTATTTCTCATGTCTGTGTGAGGCATACACTGAGTTTCGCTCAGGATGTATGATGAGATGCGCTCCGGTTCACTTGCAATGCAATTGACCGCGCGGGCGCCTCCATGATTATTATTGTCTGTTATATTTGCTTCTTATTTATTAAATCCAGGAAAATGGTTGATGAAAAATGTATTAAAATTAAGATACAATTTATACAAAACGAAATTCACTTTAAAGAAAGGCTTTCTACAAAACAAAATGTAATGAAGTGGTCAAAATCATGTCTGACTCGCTCCATGTCTCCTGATATATATTGCGCATCCTATCTTACTCGTGCTGTTCACTTTTCATAAATCAACATAAATGGAAAAAAAATAACATTAATATTTAAACAAATATGAAACTAAATGCGCTTACCTATTTAATGGCTACAACAGTATAGTAGGCCTACAGACTCTCTATTTGTACAAATTGCTGCACATTCATTTAATTCTGAATTTTGCACACACAAGTTGAAAGGCATTTGTTCAAATCAAGGATAATTGTGCGTGCATTTATTAATCATTATGATACTAAAATCATAACAAAGTAGGCTATGCTATGTACAAAAAATCAGATGAGCACAGAATATGAATGCAACGTTTAATTACACGTTAAGACTTCGCACGACGGTGTAATTTACTTCCGGGTAAAGATAGGATCAGTCAAATGAAATACAATAAACGTACAAATAAATATTACAAATTAAAAAAACGATCGGAAATGTCGTCCATTTTTCTAATAGGCCAGGCTACTATTATTTGATGACAACAACATTTGGAAAACAAAATACAGCCATTTCTGCTTTTTTTCTTTTAAACAAAAAACCAAGCTGCACCCTTTTTTAAATTTCATCTTTCATTCCGAAATAGAATAATGAATGAACGAAAAAGTACACGGACCTACACGGATTGAAAACCAGCTTGTTTATTCCTTTTTTTAGTTTAGTTTAAAAAACGAAAAATTAGATTTTAGCTCGATTTTTCATTTTTCGTTTGTGGTTTAAAAAATGGTTTATGGGTTAGATATTTCATTTGCACACGTGGGCGGCGCTGAAACGCCCCTTTCATCTGATTGGTCAAAACGCTCCGCCTTCAGTAAGCTATGAGCTTTTCTTTCTGTCAGGCAGAATAAGAGTCAGTACGAGTGTGGCACTGACAAATGCACTTTAATAAAATAATGTCTGAAACCACCACTCACTGTTAACTACGCACAATATTTGAAGCAGAAATATGTTGCTGGTCACGTAATTCGTGATGCTGCGACTTGCAAGCGACCCCAATAATGTGAGCCACAGTATTAGCCTATGACAGATTATTTTAGCATGATGTATTTCCCATTGATAAATACCGTGCAAATAGTTCCGTCTCTTTGGATAATAATAGGCTGAACTGTACCATGATACAGTAACTGTATACTGTCCGTAACATTTAGGCTACCACTCTCGCCTTTTATTTACATCAAAAGGCAGGTAGGCGTGTGTGACATATGTAGGCTATAAATAATTTTGAAAATTTAATAGAAACAAAATTTATATTTATGAATGTAAGCATGTGTAGCCTACTCAGTTCACATGAAAAGAAAGAGACAGAAAAGAGAGAAGCTAATCAGTGAACGTACATTAATACTGACAATATTACCAGGTTTGGGATTAATTAAAATCATGTCGGTTGTGGAGCACAGCATACCTTTAAAATGTTATTAGTTTTATTATAAAACTAATACAATTTATTACATACTGAATTGGTCGATGTTTCTCTGAGTTTTCTTTATTATATTGGCCTAAGAATGCCAGCATATATATATATATATATATATATATATATATATATATATATATATATATATATATATATATATATATATATATATATATATATATATTTATTTATTTTATTTATTTTTTTTATAATATTTTTAATTATTATTATTTTTATGAGAAATTGACTCCGCCTAGAACTTTAATGCTTTACCAAATTCAGCTCAGACCTTCAGACTGGTCTGATTCGCTTATATCTTTTCTAACTGGTCAGACTTACTTTCCCAAAA